>NC_053026.1:406227211-406527211 GCF_003073215.2 Triticum urartu
CGACGCTGCATCCTTGCAGGTCATCCAACACTGCATCCCCGCCATGGACGGCCGACCCCAAACTCCTCCGCCTGGGACCTTTGGGTAGGCGGGATGGGCTCGTGGCCGCAGTGGTGGCCGGAGGAGATCCGGTGGTGCCCCGGTGGTAGCGGCAGCGAGGGCATGGCAGTGGCTATAGGGAGCGCTCCATGCGGGATCCATCTCGAGAGCAAGGGGCTGCTGAGGCTCTTCGGCTGGTCCCGCCGCTCATGGAGCCGCCCTCCTCTGAGTCTTGCTTGGTGCCACACCCCCTGCATCGCTTTCGGCAGTGGCGGAGGCGGCGGTTCGCTGCCTGCTGACGGTGATGGCGTGTGCCTCGACGACGGGCCGACGAGGACCCAAGCCACCGTACCATTCAAGCCCTCCTCGGCTGCTCCGACCGCCTCGATCAAGCGGTCATGGTCGCGGCGGCTGCCGCCCAGGTGATCACGCTTGTCGTCTACATCCAGCTCTTCAGTGTGGCCATCAACTCGCTCTCATGGTCACCAGCTATCTAAACCATCAAGCAGGTGTGCGCTCTGTCTTCACTAGCGAATAGTAGCCATCGATAGTTGTAGGATCAAAAGTATGTCTAGAGGGGGGTGATTAGACTACTTGACCAAATAAAAATCTAGCATTTTCCCAATTTTAAGTCTTGGCAGATTTTAGTAACTTATCACAAGTCAAGTAATCAACCTACACATGCAATTCTAAGAGTATAACAATGGAATGTAAATCATTGCATATGAAGGTAAAGGGGAGGAGTTTGAGGGCTCAAACACAAAGTAGACACGGAGATTTTTGGCGTGGTTCCGATAGGTGGTGCTATCATACATCCACGTTGATGGAGACTTCAACCCACGAAGGGTAACGGTTGTGCGAGTCCACAGAGGGCTCCACCCACGAAGGGTCCCCGAAGAAGCAACCTTGTCTATCCCACCATGGCCATCGCCCACGAAGGACTTGCCTCACTTGGGTAGATCTTCATGAAGTAGGCAATCTCCTTGCCCTTACAAACTCTTTGGTTCAACTCCACAATCTTGACGGAGGCTCCCAAGTGACACCTAACCAATCTAGGAGACACCACTCTCCAAAAGGTAATAGATGGTGTGTTGATGATGAACTCCTTGCTCTTGTGCTTCAAATGATAGTCTCCCCAACACTCAACTCTCTCTCATAGATTTGGATATGGTGGAAAGATGATTTGAGTAGAAAGCAACTTGGGGAAGGCTAGAGATCAAGATTCTTGTGGTTGGATTGGAATGTCTTGGTCTCAACACATGAGTAGGTGGTTCTCTCTCAGAAAATGAGTAGTGGAGGTGTAGGCACGTTCTGATTGCTCTCTCCATGAATGGAGGAAGGGTGGAGGGGTATATATAGCCTCCACACAAAATCTAACCGTTACACACAATTTACCAAACTCGGTGGGACCGAATAGTGAAACTCGGTCAGACCGATTCAATTCAAAATGTGAACGTTAGGCTTTTCGGTTGGACCGACATGATCAAATCGATGGGACCGATTTTGTTAGGGTTAGGGCATAACTTGATATCGGTGAGACCAATCACATGAACTTGGTGAGACCGATTTCAGTAATACGCAAACAGAGAGTTGGTCAGGCAAACTCTGTGGGACCGATCGCTCATTTTGGTGAGACCGAAACATTACGAAAAGGAAATAGAGAGTTTGCATTGCGAACTCGGTGGGACCGATCTCTCATCTCGGTTAACCAAAACGTTACAAAGGGAAACATAGAGTTTGCAATCCCATCTCGGTGAGACCGAGATCCCTATCAGTGAGACCGAACTGATTAGGGTTTCTGGCTATGGCTATGTCAAATGAACTCGGTGGCGCCGGATAGATCAAAGCAGTGGGGCCGAGTTTGACTTTTGGTTTGGGACATATGTGGATATGAGAAAGTGGTTGAGGGCTTTTGGAGCATATCACTAAGCATTTTGAGCAAGCAAGCCGTTAAGCAACACCTCATCCCCTTTTAATAGTATTGGCTTTTCCTATGGACCCAATGTGATCTTGGATCACTAAAATGAAAATGTAGAGTCTTGAGCTTGTGCTAATATGTGTCCTTAGCATTTTGAGGGGTTCACATCTCTAGTCCATGTCATGCCAATCATTGAACTTTCTGAAAAGATTATCTTGAATGGATATTAGTTCAATGAGCTATATGTTGTTAATAATTACCAAAACCACCCAGGAATTAGTTACACTTTAAATCTCCCCTTTTGGTAATTGATGACAACATATAGATCAAAGCTTCGACAACTGATAATGAGAATGAAATACATCGTCGCTTTGAGAAGTATGTGATAAGCAAGAGCTCCCCCTAAATTTGTGCATTATTTAAAATTTGCTTTTGAATGCAAATGCACAATCGATTAGGATCATGGGTTACTCTTCCATGTCACATACATCTTGGTGGAGTGCTAAAAAATGATAGAATATGAAATATACACTCATCACCAAGACAAAGTGAATGATCATACATGAGAGATAGATAATATCATCATCCAAGCACAAACATTAAAGTATGATATGATCAAACACATGACCATGCAAGTATCTCACACACACACAACCATAAAGTATCATCCAAGAAAGCAAACAAATAAGTAGCAAACAAGTAGCAAAAGAGATAGCAAAAAGAATCAAAGCTCTCTCTCTCTCTCTCTCTCTCAGCCTATGATCTATACACTTTCTCCCCCTTTGGCAACAATTTACCAAAAAGCTTGAAAATGCATAGTGATATGCGGCTCTCTAAGCTTTATCTTCGGGAGGTGGCGTGCAGAGGAGTCCTGCAACAAATGCATCTGTAGAGGTTGTAGGAGCTGGTGGAGTTGCAATCGGAGGGGCAACTGAAGCTGTGGCTGCAGGAGCTGAAGTTGTAGCTCTAGTATCTGTCACCGACACTGTTGCAGACCTCTACCTCCTGGGCACCCTTTGATATGCAACAGTAGTGGTCTTGTCACTCCTGTCCTCAAGCTCTTCTTGGATCTTCTCCACCGAAGTCTGAATCTCAGTCACTTTGACATCCAAGTCATGAAGTTTGGTCTCAAAAATTCTCTCAAGACTCTGTTGATTCTGATCAGGTTGGCCAAACCTTTCTCAATCCTCAAAGTGGCTTGAATAAGATAGTCAAGTTGGTCTTGTTTTGACTTGAGAAAAACTTGTGAAGCCTCTTCAGCACTTGGCATCTTGGCTGCCTTCTCTTCTTTTGCTTTTGCTCTCTTCTCTTGAGCCTCTACTGAAGTGGGATCTGCAGCATCCATGACAACTGTGTTGTCCTCAAAATCAGGCCTCAAGGGAAGGTGCTCTTTGTCCAACAGGTATATGCCTTTGCCCATGTTGGAGTTGGTGAGCATCTGGATGCGTGGAGCATACTCACATGATCTCTTCTAATCAGCAACAATCCTCTTGATTGTTTCTACAATCAGTGTCATCACCTAGAACTTTTCTAGCACATCAAACATATGCAGCAAATTGATGGAGTGCCCTCTTATCATCCTGTGATCTCTAGACTTGGGCAACAATGTGTGCCTGAGGATGGTATTGATTGTGGGAAGTCCTGACATAAGATAATAGACATAGCCAAACTTGTGGTGTTCCAAGGCTGCATCAGGAATCTCCTTGTACATATATGCCATGGAGTTGTGTCCCTTCCTTGGCTTGGCATACACATAAGTGTCATCATCATGCTCTTTAGGGGCATTGATCAGCTTGGCCCACTCAGCAACAGTTGACTGGTACCTTGTACCTTCAGACATCCAAACAATTCTTCCATTCGGGTAGAAGTGAGCTATTGAATAAAACTGCATAATGAGACCACCATTCCACTTGGTCAATTTTTGACCCACAAAGGCATCAACTCCATTCATTCTGAAGCTCTCATGAACTCTAGGGAAGTGGTCTTCATTGTTGTTGATGTACTTCCAATCAACCCACTTTATTTCACACACGATGGGCTTCTTATCCAGGAGCACGGTCTCATAGAAGTCCCGCTGTTCCTTAGTGTGGAATCTGTAATCTACAACAGTTCTTCTTCTTGAGGCATATGGATCTGACTGTCTCCACAGTCCGAGATCTGCATCTTTCCTTATCTTCATGTTTTCAGCCACTGGATGTGTATCATCGTGATTAGGGATCTTTGGCTTCAACTTTCTTCTTCTTCAGGCACTGGGGCCTTATTCTTCTCAGCAGCCGGTATATTTCTGGTGGATCTCTTTAGTGCAGACTTGGTGGCTGGAGCAGTAGCTTTGGGGGGCAATCTTGGGCTTTGATGGAGCAGCCCTAGACTTGATGGCATCCCCCATCAGCTTCCGAGTCTTTGATGCTGGTGCAACATCCTCTTCTTCCTCTTCCTCATCTGATTGGATCATCATTGAGGGCTTTCCATTAACTCTTGCCATAGTCTTTTTGGCCCTTTCTTCCCTTTTCTTGCCCTCACCAGCAACCTCTTCTACAGTTGATTTAGAGGCTTCAAGAGTTGAGGCTCTGGCCTTTGACATGGGCACTCTGTTGGCAGGAGGCTTCTTGTGCATACTAGGTTTGGTTGAAGCTGCTGTCCCAAATTCCTTCTTGACAACTTTCTTATTGGAGCTGACCTCCTCTTCAGCAGCAACATAATCTTCATTTTCAGAGTCTGAGTTTCTCTTCTTCCTCCGCCTAGTAGCAGCCTTAGGCAGGTTGCTATGAGTACTTCTGCTCCCATCATCATAGCCTTGCAAACGCCGACCCCTCTGCATGTGGGAATTCAACCCGGAAGGACCGTGCACTATTCAGCATTTCCTCGGCATGACGCACGAGGAGATGTACAAATCGTTCTTCGGACCCCAAATAGAGTGTCCGGACACCACCGAGGACGTGGGCCTAAGCTGCAACCGCCCCGCTGCCCAAGTAAGTAATCCCATGGCCGAACACACTGTCCTTTTATTTATCATGACATCATCTTGAAGAATCGCTCTTTGACCAGGACTGGATAACAAAGGCAAAGATGATCTGGTGTTCGCCCCCCCTTCCTGAGGGCTTGGACAATCCGGTGCTGGAAAAGATGCTCGAGCCAGCACCTTGTCTAGTGCCCTCAAAGGAAGATGAAGGGGGGAATAAAGAGGGCGAAAGCGGGCCTCCTTCGCTACCTATTCCAACCGAGGGAATGAGCGCCTCCGCGAGGGAGGATAACACAGGGGAAGAATCTGACATTCTCTCTCCCCGGGGAAGGAAGAGGACTACCTCTGAAGATCCGGAAACTAAGGTTTCCAAGCGGGAGAAGAAATCTCCGCCAGAGGGTCCTGCCTCGGAGGGTATTCTTGCCGCACAATGTCCGCGCGGGGATCAGCCCTCTGCCGAGCTGTAAGTAATCAAAAAGTACTTAATAGTGAAGATATCCTACCTTACTTCCGAAGACAATAACCGATGCTTATAAACTGTAGTCCGGATCGCATCCCTTCTCGACAGAGTTCATCTTCGGGGGATCTTCTTCCGGAGATGATGGAGAGTGAAACGCCTCCCCCGGACTCCCCCACTCAAGAAGCGGGCGACCTTGAAGTGTCGTCACGAAGGGTATCCCCGGATCCACTAGGGCCATAGGATAACCCTTTGGCTGTCCGGAATCCCCAGTATCCGGCTCCTGAGGAGAGCGACAACAAGGGTTCGTATAGTGTGCGGTCGGACGTGCTGAAGGATCTTCTGGGGCAAGCTGCCATCTCAGAAGCGCATCGTACGCTAATGGGTACGATAATTGAAAGGATTTCATCCGCTGAAAGCGGTTTGCACAAAGCTTTTATGAGTCTACTGAAAGGCTTCGAGGTACGTGAAATAATGTATGCCTTTAACAATACCGCATACGTTAGGTATGCCCATGCAGATAGTAGCCCCTGAGACTCTGGTTGTCATCGAGAATGGCGACAAATAGAGGATCATAGTCCCAGGTAATAACTAGACCGCCTTTATGTGCAGGTGGTTGAAGCTCCGGTGGCTAGCCGTACTGATAGGTTTGCCGAACTAAAGCGGCAACTGGATGCGGCAGATGCCGACATCGTGCTTGTCAACAAGCGGCTTGACGAGGCACAGGGTGAGTGATTTTTCTGGTGATCGTCACATAATAAGAGCAGCATGATGCCAGTATCTTTAATATGTTGTGACTGCAGATGGAGCTGCCACCGTGGAGACCCTTCGGGCGGAGCTTGCCCGAGCCAAGGAGCAAGCAAGGAGTAGCAATGCGGCCGCTTTAAAGGCGGCCGAAGAGTTAAGGGCCGAACAGGCCACGCATTGCGAGAGCAAGGAAAAAAATAGCCAAGATGGCTGTAGAGTTAAAAGATGCTGCTGACCGTTACCAGCTTCTTGAAGAAGAAAAATGGGCGAAGGCGACAGACCTGGAGAAGGCACGGGTGGCTGCCAAGGAAGCCCGCTCCAAAAGTAGAGCGACGAAGGAGGAGCTGAATCAAGCTGCAGATATCATGTCTGGGAAGCCCTTCTTGTTGCGGACTAAGTTCGGAGATCCGAAGTATGCTCCTCTGGACCGGCTATGGAGTTCTGCGGACGCGTACATGGATTTGGCTGCAAGTGCTGCTGATGCAGCCGAGTACTTCAGGGATCAGAAAGGTCCCGAAGTGGAAAAGCTGTTCTGGTCACAGTTTCATGCTCCAGTCCGTCCGCTGCTGCTGAATGAGCGATTAACCGGTTGGGACGAGCTCCATAGGTTGTCCGGACTTGCCATGAGGTCCGTTGTGGATCACTTGTGGCCGGGAGGGCCAAGGCCGAATAGCTACTTTAGCTTAGTGCAACAATTCCTTGATGCTGTGCCACACATCGATGTTGTAAAGAGATCAGCGTGCATAGAAGGTGCATGGATGGCCCTTTCCCGTGTCAAAACATACTGGGCGGGTATGGAGGCCACCACTGTTGCGGCACAGGGTTCGGCCATAGGCCGAGTGGCTGCCGAGCACTACTTTGAAGAAGTCCTTGAAGGCGCTCGTTCGATAGAGGCTCAGTGCTCGAAGAATATTATTTTCCAGTGACATGTAGTCCCATTGTACAAACAATGTTTTTATGAATTAATCAAGGCTGTATTTATACTTTTGCCCGAAAGTACTATGATGCCTCCTGTGCGGCCGTTTATATATATATGTATATAACCTGAAAGTTTGCAGTCGTCGGCTTCCGCCCTTGATCCAACGTCTTGGTCTGTTAAGGAGGTGATAGCGTAGCAAACGAGGCAATCAGACTATATTGCTTTAACACTTTCACTTAGCCATAGGAGTTTGACAGTAGGGCTACTATATAGCCCCTGGTACTTCTGCGCTCGTCCGAATACGGGGCGGTACGTACATGACCGGGAAACGGCCCTTCATTAATGCGGAGGAATCCCGAAGATTCTGATTAGTCATCGAGTGGTTGACTAGTCTCTTGCTATATCATGACAGTCAGTTTTCGGCTTTCTCTACTGAGGTGCTCATCCGGATGAACCAGGGCACAATCACAGTAGTTCTTCCAGTGCTACCTTAGCCGATATAACGGAACGTAAGGTACCAAAACATGGGAGCCGGGCAAACCCAACATTTGACCAAAGACATGATTCAGAGCTGATGCATATAGGGCCAAACTCGCGACGCCGAACACTCCCTAAGGTGTTTGGTCTTTATAACATATACCGGGCTAAACAATGCCCTTTATAAGAAACCCCATGTGTCCAGGTATGTGCAAAATCTTGGCGTGGCCACATGCCAATAACGCCGGCATCCTTCTTGGTTGTGTGGAGTATCCATAGGATGTGAGCAACAAGAGACAGTAAAAAAGGTTTACGCAGGGTCCTAATCTAAAAAGAAACCTTTGGGCGGGTCCCTGCTGCACGTCTGCGCCTGTGTCTCCATTGTGCCGTGTCCTGGACGGGTGTAGCACGATTGTCACCTGTAAAAGGAAAGAACTTAGGTGAAAGTTGTCGTGCCAAAAAGAAGAATGAATTATCAAAATTCCAAAGAGTCCTAGTTGAGCTGAGCTGGCCCTGATTACGCACGGGAAGCCCCTGGTGTCCTTTTATGAGGGTTCGAAAACCAATCTCATGCATGTATGATGGAGCGCCGGACTCGTCTAACCGTGTCCGTGGTCTTGACGACCTGCCATTTTTCTGGTTGGTGAGGCCGTCTAGTGTGCGGCTGTTAGAGCCGCCGCGTCCTCTTCCGTACGTAAAGAACGGCTGGTATTTCCGCTAACTGTAATGACGCCTCATGGACCGGGCATCTTGAGCTTGAGAAAAGCATAATGCGGTATTGCGTTAAAACGAGCAAAAGCCGCCCTTCCGAGTAGTGCGTGAAAATCACTTCGGAATGGAGCGATGTGAAAAGTTAACGTTTCACTTCGGAAGTTGTCGGGAGAACCGAATACCACCTCTAGTAGTAGAGAGCCCGTGCAGTGGGCCTCTTGGCCTGGTATTACTCCCTTGAAGGTAGTATTACTGTGGCTTATTTGTGTCGGGTCTATCCCCATTTTGCGGACTGTGTCCTGATATATCAGATTTAGATCACTGCCGCCGTCCATGAGGACCCGTGTGAAATGGTACCCATTTATTATTGGGTCTAACACCAAGGCCGTCAGTCCTTCGCGCCGGATATGTGTATCGTGATCCCTGCGATCGAAAGTGATCGGGCAGGCCGACCAGGGGTTGGGCCTAGGGGTGTCGGGCTCTATGGCGCGTGTGCATCGGAGTGCGTGATTGCTTCTCCTCTTTGTCACCTGGATCATGTTTACTGTTTTAACCTCTGGTGGGAACTTTTTCTGTCCTCCGGCGCTTTGCTGGCGAGGTTCATCCTCGTCTTCACTTGGTGTCTCTTCCCCTTTGTGTTCGGCGTTTAGCTTACCGGCCTGCTTGAAGACCCAACATTCTCTGTGGGTATGATTTGCAGGTTTGTCTGGGGTGCCGTGAATCTGGCAGAGTTTGTCAAGAATTTTGTTTAGGCCTGATTGTCCTCCTCTGTTGCCTTTCAAAGGCTTTTTCCGCTGACCTGGTTGAGAGCCCCTGAATCCGGCGTTTATCGCCGTGTTATCTGGGCTACCTTCTTTATTTTGATGCTTGTTTTTGTTGCGTCGTGGTTTACCATTGCCATCCCTAACTTCGGATGTGCTTGGGTCGCTGGTGCTGCTACGGGCCAACCAGCTGTCCTCACCCGCACAAAAGCGGGTCATGAGGCTTGTTAGGGCTGCCATTGTTCTCGGTTTTTCTTGACCGAGGTGTCTGGCGAGCCATTCGTCTCGGACGCTGTGTTTGAAAGCTGCTAAGGCTTCGGCATCCGGACAGTCAACAATTTGGTTCTTCTTGGTGAGGAACCTGTTCCAAAGCTTTCGGGCGGACTCTCCGGACTGTTGGATTATATGACTTAAATCGTCTGCATCCGGAGGTCGGACATAAGTCCCTTGAAAATTGGCCCGCAAAGCATCCTCGAGCTCCTCCCATCTTCCAATTGAGTTTTCGGGGAGGCTTTTCAGCCAGTGCCAAGCTGGCCCTTTAAGCTTGAGGGGCAAGTATTTAATGGCATGGAGATCGTCTCCACGAGCCATATGGATGTGGAGGATGAAGTCCTCTATCCAGACTCCAGGGTCTGTGGTTCAGTTGTACGCCTCTATGTTCATCGGTTTGAATCCCTTTGGGAATTCGTGATCCAGCACCTCATCAGTGAAACATAAGGGGTGTGCGGCACCCCTGTATTGGGATGCGCCATGGTGTTCAGACGATTGTAGTATTCGGTGTTGGTTGTGTACCGTAGCGCGCTTCCTAGATCCATAGATAGATCTGGTCGCGCCGGATTTTTGACGCAAGTTCTCATGTAGGTCGTGTGTTGACTTATGCATGACTTTGTTAGCCGCTCTATCGCGTTCACAGGGTGGTGGATCCGGCCGGTTGGCCGTATCACTTTTCGGCTGTATGGGCTCTAAGGCCTCATCGTCGAATTCCGGTAATAGCTTGCGCTTTGGATAGCTATTTGGATGGTAACTTCCACCATACTTTGTTACTTTGTTCCACTTGCTGTTGAGCGTATTTTGTGCGACCTTGAGCCTTTGCTTCTATTTCTTCAGGCTTCTCGCTGTGGCAATAAGCCTTCTGCGTAGGTTCTCTTGCTCCAAGTGTGTTTCCAGGATGATGGGTGCATCTTTGTCCGGACTGTTTTCTTCCCTAGACGGGGATTGATGAGGCTTATCTTTGGCGTCATCGTGTTCGGACGTCGGATTCGTACTATGTTTACAGTTTGCATCTTGATCGTGTTCTGCCACTGGGGAGGTGCAGTTGTCGTCTCTTCCAGAGTCGCGTGGACTATTATTATCGCTGTTTTTGCTATGGCGGGACTTAGAGCGGTGCCGCTGACGTCGGCGCTTGGGTTGCTTCTTGGAGGGGTCATCCTCCGCTTTCTCATCGCCATTGGCTTCGTTGGGGGTCTCCACCATGTATACGTCATGTGATGAAGTAGCGGTCCAGTGCCCTGTGGGCGGTGGTTCCGGTTCGTCTCCTACATCGTCGTCCATACCGTTGATGTCTTCGGAGTTGAAGTCAAGCATGTCGGTTAAGTCGTCGACAGTGGCTACTAAGTGGGTGGTGGGTGGGCAGCGAATTTCTTCGTCGTCTGCATCCCATTCTAGCCGGACATAGTTGGGCCAGAGTTCTCCTGACATGGAGAGAGACCTTAATGAATTTAGCACATCTCCGAAAGGTGAGTGCTGAAAGATATCCGCGGAGGTGAACTCCATGATCGGTGCCCCGTCGGTTTCGACAGGCACACATGTAGGCGGCTCGGAGTCCGTGGTCGGGGATAAATCTAGTGGTTCGGCGACACGGCTCTCATACGGGGTGAAGTCAATATCCGGCTCTATCGCCACTAAGAGTGCGGCCTCCATGGCGGGGTCCATCCCTCCGCTCTCGGATGGCGCGACTTGCTCCGGATTAAAGGCCGGAGTAGCTACGAATGCGATCTCCCGAACACTGTCCGACAGTAGAGTTACGTCTTGCTCGTCGTGACTGCGCGGCGCGTCTGGCATGGGCTCGAATCCGTCGAAGATCAAGTCTCCGTGGATATCGGCCGTGTAGTTCAAGTTTCCAAATCTGACCTGATGGCCAGGGGCATAGCTCTCAATCTGCTCTAGATGACCAAGCGAATTGGCCCGCAGTGCAAAGCCACCGAATATGAAGATATGTCCGGGGAGGAAAGCCTCACCCTGGACCGCATCGCTAGCGATGATCGAAGGAGCCGTCAAGCCTTATGGTGACGACACAGTGGAACTCTCAATGAAAGCACCAATGTCGGTGTCAAAACCGGCGGATCTCGGGTAGGGGGTCCCGAACTGTGCATCTAAGGAGGATGGTAACAGGAGGCAGGGGACACGATGTTTACCCAGGTTCGGGCCCTCTTGATGGAGGTAAAACCCTACGTTCTGCTTGATTGTTCTTGATGATATGAGTATTACAAGAGTAGATCTACCACGAGATCAGAGAGGCTAAACCCTAGAAGCTAGCCTATGGTATGATTGTCTGTTGTCCTACGGACTAAAACCCTCCTGTTTATATAGACATCGGAGGGGGCTAGGGTTACACAAGGTCCGTTACAAAGGAGGAGATATACATATCCGTATTGCCTAGCTTGCCTTCCATGCCAAGTAAAGTCCCATCCGGACACGGGACGAAGTCTTCAATCTTGTATCTTCATAGTCCAACAGTCCGGCTGTCCGGAGACCCCCTAATCCAGGACTCCCTCAGCCACCGAAGCAATATTGGAGTCTGAACTAGTGGAATCGGTCAGACCGAGACACAATTCAATGGCTCCAAGATTGCTAGGGTTTCACTGAGAATCGAACTCGGTCACACCGATTTGCAAGTTTTGGTCAGACCGAAAGTTACAGGTGCAATGGCCTAAGCTAAATCGGTGAGACCGATTTCTACAACTCGGTCGGTCCGAGATGAGTTCGGCGGAAACCTAACCCTAAATTTTCAAATCAAAACTAATCTATAGGAAGTTTTTGTTGGATAGAGTGATCTCATACGTGGTAAGAATCATGGCATTGACTTTGTGCTAAGAATCGGAGGTAAAGATTGCACAAAGGATCGAACTCATACCCTAACTTGGCGATGAGCTCGCTACGGCGGCAACGGCGGTGAAGATTCCCGTTGATGGCGGCCGAGACCAGCGGCAGGAGGTCGCTGGCGATGAGAAGACGATCCGGAGACCCGAGTCGTCAGAGCAGGGCACACGCGGGCGAAAGGTTTCGGAGGAATTTCCAAAATTTGGCCCGTGAGTATATATATCCTGACCCTGTCAGTGTGACCGAGTGGAACGACTCGGTGGCACTGGGATGCAGAATCGCAAGCGGTTACTGCAACTCGGTGTGACTGAATTGTTCAAATCGGTTGCACCGAGATTGAAAACCTAGATCAACTCAATGAACTCGGTATGATTGAAAGGAATGAATCGGTCAGACCGAAATACATAGAGAGGTTTTGGAAGTTTAAGTCTATGACAAATCGGTGACTCCGAGTGCTCCTCACCCAGAGGGTTCGAATCTGACTTGATCAAACTTTGTGATGTAGCATGAATAGAGTTTGAGACGATAAAAGCATAGATAGCTACAAGAAGTTCTTATGCATTCTTGTCCATCCATTTGGCAAGAGAAAAAGACCAAACAATCAAAGCAACAAATGGATGTCCTCGAATGAGAAGACATGCAATCAACATGCTCACATAATAAGATGGCAAATGAAATATGTGGCAAAGCTTGCACAATCACTCTAGCATCTATCCAGAAATTGGCGATGACTAGGTCATCTATATATGAGTATATTGACTGAGGAGTGAAATGAGAACATTTGATCGTAGGTCATACTCATCGTTTAAGCACAAGTGGGGTCACCACTTTTACATAAAGCATTGTTGTGTTCACACCATTAGAGTTGCTTTAGCTCAATTCTTAGAGTAAAGCTCCCCCTAGATGTGATATCCCCCCTAAGAGGGATGAACTAACCTTGGGTTTTGTCGATGATGACTTCATGTAGATGTTGAAGATGTGGATGCTCAATGTTGATGTAAATCATTTGGAGCAATCCGTTGGAGTGAGTTGCACTTTCAATACCTACATGGGTTAGTCCCACAAGGAACAAACAAGGATATCCATAGACATAAAGTGAAGTAGACACAAGATAATGTCCATGAAAGCATTAGATTACCTTGTCCCCTGTCTTACCAACAAGAGGGTTTGTGACTCCTTGAACTAGTGCAAGATGTGGAAGTTGTTTGCACTTGTTCTCGCCAAAATGATATGAGTGAAGTATGTTGGTGAAGTCACCCTCAAGAACTCTCTAGTTCTTATTCTTCGGGATCCACGTCATCTTAATGGGAATCCTTGGAGTTGTAGTCGTACTTGATGAAGCAGAACTTGATGTAGTCTTGGGAACCCACTTGACCAAGGCCTTCAGAGCTTCTTCGAATGCATTAATCTCCTCTTGAAGCTTGTTCTTGCCTTTTTGCTTGTGGTCTTGTGGTGGAAAATCATCTTGATATTGTGAACCTTTGAAGGAAGTAGGATCATACTTCTCTTGTTGAGGAACAAACTTCGTCTTGGGGTATTGATCTTCTTCCCACTCAACTCCATTGGAATTGAACTTTCGTTCAAAACCAACACCTTGATTCTTCTGGTGCCTTCCTTGCTTGCGTACAATTTCCTCAAATTGCTTACTTTCGGCAAGGCTCTTGTAATCACCTTTCTCTATAATTCCCTTCAATAAGCTATTTTCTTGCTCAAGTATAACCTGGCTAAGAGAATCATTAGTGGAATCAAGAGAACTACCAGAAGCAACAATATTGGATTTAGCATGATTATTGTTACTACTAGAAGAAGAATCTTTCTTACTCTTGTTGCTAGATTTTACTTGTGGCATGTAAGTAGACAAGAGTCCATGAAGGGTCCACGAAGAAGCAACCTTGTCTATCCCACCATGGCCATCGCCCACGAAGGAATTGCCTCACTTGGGTAGACCTTCACGAAGTAGGCAATCTCCTTGCCCTTACAAACTCCTTGGTTCAACTCCACAATCTTGACGGAGGCTCCCAAGTGACACCTAACCAATCTAGGAGACACCACTCTCCAAAAGGTAATAGATGGTGTGTTGATGATGAACTCCTTGCTCTTGCGCTTCAAATGATAGTATCCCCAACACTCAACTCTCTCTCAAAGATTTGGATATGGTGGAAAGATGATTTGAGTGGGAAGCAACTTGGGGAAGGCTAGAGATCACGATTCTTGTGGTTGGATTGGAATGTCTTGGTCTCAACACATGAGTAGGTGGTTCTCTCTCAGAAAATGAGTAGTGGAAGTGTAGGCATGTTCTGATTGCTCTCTGCATGAATGGAGGAAGGGTGGAGGGGTATATACATCCTCCACACAAAATCTAACCATTACTCACAATTTACCAAACTTGATGGGGCCGAATAGTAAAACTCGGTCAGACTGATTCAGTTCAAAATGTGAACGTTAGGATTTTCGGTGGACCGATTTTGTTAGGGTTAGGGAATAACTTTATCTCGGTGAGACCGATCACATGAACTCGGTGAGACCGATTTTAGTAATAGGCAAACAGAGAGTTGGTCAGGTAAACTCGATGGGACCGATCACTCATTTCGGTGAGACCAAAACATTACGAAAAGGAAACAGAGAGTTTGCATTGCGAACTCGGTGGGACCGATCGCTCATCTCGGTTAGAGTGAAATGTTACGAAGGGAAACAGAGAGTTTGCAATCCCATCTCGGTGAGACCGAACTAATTAGGGTTTCTAGCTATGGCTTTGTCAAATGAACTCGATGGCACTGGATAGATCAAAGCGGCGGGGCCGAGTTTGACTTTTGGTTTGGGACATATGTGGATATGAGAAAGTGGTTGGGGGCTTTTGGAGCATATCACTAAGCATTTTGAGCAAGCACACATCAGTCCCACCGAGTTGTTCCAGTTGGTCCCACCGAGATTCCTAATGTTCATATTTTTGAACTAATCGGCGCCACCGAGTTTAACCATTCGGTCCCACCGAGATGAGTCAAATGTGTGTGACGGTTGGATTTTGTGTGGAGGCTATATATACCCCTCCACCCCCATCTTCATTTGAGAGAGAGTCATCAGAACGTGCCTACACTTCCACAATTCATTTTCTGAGAGAGAACCACCTACTCATGTGTTGAGATCAAGAGATTCCATTCCTACCATTTGAACCTTGATTTCTAGCCTTCCCCAAGTTGCCTTCTACTCAAATCTCTTCCACCATAGCCAAATCTAAGAGAGAGAGAGAGTTGAGTGTTGGGGAGACTATCATTTGAAGCACAAGAGCAAGGAGTTCATCATCAACACACCGTCTATTACCTTTTGGAGAGTGGTGTCTCTTAGATTGGTTAGGTGTCGCTTGGGAGCCTCCGACATGATGTGGAGTTGAACCAAGAAGTTTGTAAGGGCAAGGAGATTGCCTACTTCGTGAAGATCTACCCGAGTGAGGCAAGTCTTTCGTGGATGATGGCCATGGTGGGATAGACAAGGTTGCTTCTTCGTGGACCCTTCATGGGTGGAGCCCTCTGTGGACTCGTGCAACCATTACCCTTCATGGGTTGAAGTCTCCATCAATGTGGACGTACGATAGCACCATCTATCGAAACCACGCCAAAAATCTCCATGTCTCCATTGCGTGCACTCTCCAATCCCCTCCTTTTACTTTCTTGCAAATTGCATGCTTTACCTTTTCCGCTACCTATGTTTTTTCATGCTCGCTTGAAATGTATTGTGAATGCTTTAACATGTGCTAAACTCAACCTCAACTTGAAGAAATTAAAAACTGTCACTTTTGCTTGTTGAGGGTCTAATCACCCTCTAGACCCCTCTTCTCGATCCTTTCAAACCCCGAAAAAGACGAGGGAAAAACCAAGACGAATAAAATAAAGCAACATAATTATACATACCATCCCACATCATACATGGAAATACAACATAATCGATAGTACTACTACATGCATACGACCATACTTCGACATCATACTCGTCTACTCGTGGATGCAGAATTCTCATTGGCAAGATGACGATCCAGCTGGCGTCTCAGTCTCTGAATCAGAACTGATGATACTAAAGGAAAGCTCCAGAGTAAAGGAAACATGACGATGCTGACGAGATGGCTCTCCCTCAGAGTCTAGGGCAGGATGGTTCCGAATCATAGGAGCAGCTAGGGTAGCGGGAAGTACATCCCACTCGGCTGGAGATTCGTGAGGTGTCACAGTCGAGGTATCCGAGTTACTTTGGGAAAGTACTGACGTACCAAACATGGGTGGGGTTAAAGTAACTGGAGGGATGAGTGGTCTAAACGAAAGTGAAGGTGGGGTAAATGCAGCTCGAGCGATAGCAAGCGCGTCTCTAGTGCGGTTCAGCTCCTGGGATAAACTGTGGATTAGAAGGTACCCAACGGTTATGTGGCGAGACATGTGGCTAGCTAAATGATCACACTCCGGATCAATGATAGGGAAACAGACTCGCCCTTTGTCGAACATGGACGGGTAGAAATAGAAACATGCTTGCGTCTGCATCTAAATCTCGTTCTATCGCAAGTCGGTGAGAGACTCAAATGCGGTGAACTGGATCGCCTGGTCGGGTGTAGAAGTAGTCCTGCCCTTGGAGGAATGGGTGTAGGTACCCACCAAGGTGCGATTGTGCATAATTACCTCCATGTGATACTCGTACACACCGTCTGCAAGTTGCTCTCGGTACACCTAGTACACAGGGTCATCACCGTCGAGGTAGAGTTGGTGCCAAACGTTGTGAAGCAGGTGCGGAAAAGTTGAAGGTGCGGGCTCAAGATGATACGGATACGGAACAAGTGCCATCTACACTCACAACATTAGCTCATCAGCAACAAAAGTAAACTATATGCATGCAATGCAACAATCAAGTGCAATTGCACACTCCAATCACACAAAGACTTCTATCTACCATTTTCTAATGCGCTGGCTGTCTAGGGTGTCCTACAGTCAACGCGGCTCTGATACCGAACGTTGTGGCAACCCGGCTCTGAGCAACCGGTTTGCCTTGCATTGACAACCTTGAGATCAAGTCTTCTGGCAATACACAACAACTTGGTACAAAAATAACCTCTTTATTGATCACTTGAGGATAAATAGGTTTGATGATTACATAACAAATGAGGACAAGTGGGACACATGGTGCGGCTGCACTTATGTGCATTATTTAGTAGACAACTCAGTGGCCTCGACGATAGGGGAAACTTCTACTTGGTAGTAGAAGAACGAGGTAGCGGAACTCCACTCCACAAGGACACTGCTGGGACACAACCTACAATGCGAAGTACCGGTCAACATCAACTCCTTGCACGGCTTCTCCTGCATCTGGCATGACACGCCAGGTGAGTACTTTGAATGTACTCGCAAGCACACAACAACAAATGCAAACACGACAAACAATAGCAAGGCATTTAATAGATTTATAGCATGGGCATGAACATGAACATGATGCTACCATTCATGATGTGCACGTGGATTACTGTCACGGTCCATTGGACCAACTTACCATCTTGGGGTTACCTCATAACCACCCTCAGTATCTTACCATCGTGATCACCTCTCGATCACAACAATACCACCGTAGTGATCCTCACACGATCACCAACTTCTGCATGTGCCATCTTAGTGTTCTTAAGTGTGCAAGTTATTTATTTTTGTTAACCCATAGTGTGACCTACTATGAACTGTGTTGATGGCCGAGGACGCTGCTATCGATAGATTATACACCCTGCAGAGGATAGTACGTTGTACCCACACCATGGAACTCATGGCCTCGTGCTCCCATTCGGGCGGACCAACGATGTTCCAACAAAACCAATTTATTGCATGACACTCTCCCGGCCACTCCGACAAACTCCCCTCTGTATTATGTCGTGGGTGGCCCCGATGTCAACTCGTGACATCCGCCACCTTTGTCGTAGCCACCGTCGTGGCAAAACTAAAACATAATAATCCCAAACAGGGACATCGGTACCATAAAAATCAGGTACACAAGGTTATGACCGCCTACCGGGCTAGGGTAGCGTGAGCACATAACCTTCCCTAGTTGGAGGCACTGGCGAGAGGCATGACAATAGACAAAATTAGGGCCTCCCCATCTAGGACAGTGTGGTTGCACTGGTGAGCTCGATTCGGTGGCACCATGACTCGATGAACGGTTTGTTCAAGTTGAATTATAGTCAAGTTTAACATGAATGAAAACCATTCAAGTCATAGTATGCAATATGGTGCACGGGGTCATGATAACATGAACATAAGTAATGAATGCATCATACTAAATCATGGCATGTAACATGAGCTCTATTGTCTACAATAATCATGTGACTTGAAATGAGCTTAATGCATCATGTATTATAAAGTAAATCATTTAAATAATGAAGCATATAATGAATTTAAATTCAAGTGGAACCATTGCCATTGCAATGTCATCCTTGCAAATTAATGGTGTGGCTTGCCTTAGTTTAGAGGAGTGTCACAATACTCCTAGTCTTCTCCAGCACAACTAAGTTCTTTCGAAAATAAATTTAAATGCAAAAAAAGAATGTCACATGGAGCATTTTATTTCACCAAAAATTCTACACAACAAGGAAAAATCTCAAATTGCACCAGTAGAAACATTAGCTCAATGCAAACTATAGCAAAAGGTTTCAAATCATTTGGACTTATGGTTTAGGAATTAGAGCTGGTCAAAATATGAAATTAAATGAATTTAACAGAAATTCGAGGGGAGGCCATGTCGAAGGTGTATTTTCCTAGGGTGCCTCCACTTAGAATATGATTCGGGAGGCGGAGAGAGAGGCTAACGGGTGGGTCCCCTTTGCTAGGGTTAAAAGAGAGATAGATTGAACAGGGGCACGATGGCTCTGTCGTCGGTGGTTCTCCTACGAGTTGGCCACGGCGGTCGTCGGCAAGGGTTGGGATGGATGCAGGGCGATGTGAGGGTCACACACGTACTCGAAACATGGACGGAGGTGGATGGACGGTGAGGCGAGGTCTGTCTTCAGAAATGGCGGGTGGCGGAGTCGTCAGAGTTGTCGTTACCAGCAATATTCCGACCAGCTGGTTGCACCGCTGCATCCAGGAAATCACCATGACCTCGTCTGAGGTAGTGGATAAAGAAGGAGGCGACCGGAGCGAGTGGACGACCGAGGTGGACCCATGGCCAACTCTGGCGAGGATTGGAGGCAGGAGGCCATCCTGGCCTTGCCCCACTTGTCGGTGATCGATTTGTCGCCAATGTGAGTGATTGTAATGGTTAGAGAGGCTCAGGAGTGCTCTATGTATATGCGGAGGAGGTGTCCGAGCACTGAGCTCCGCTGTGGTGAAGCTGTGGGCATTCTGGTAAGGCGTGAGGCTCGGGCACAGGTCAGGAAAGAAGTAGAGGGGTGCGGAGAAGCTGTGGATGCACGCGGGCACAATGGAACGCACTAAGTAGGACAGGACGCGCACTCGCGCTCATTGTTCCGCCGGGATGCGCCGTGTCTGCGTCTGGCATGCCACCTGTTGGCGCCAGGGAGGCTCAAGAGGTGGACAGGTGGATGCAGGAGAGCAAGCTGAGTGGCATGGATGAGCTACAGTGGCGTGAGGAGGAAGATTGAACGGTGGTTGAGGGCAACGATGTCCAGAGCACGAGCTTTGCATGTCAAACACCTCGGTTCTGCGTGCTCACCATGTGCACTAGCATACGTGATGCTTTTGGGTTGTGCATATTGTGTCTATGGTGTTGTCCCTTCAACGCAGTGCTGCAAAACGCCCTTGGCTTGCCACCTAGTTAAAGGATGTGACGAAAGCTTGCTGCAAAGTTTCTGGACAGAAACTTCGACATGAAGTTTAGCTCAAATGGCTTGGAGAAGAAGGCTGAATTTTGTTGGTTAAGCATCACTTAGGAAGGTAGCCATGTGATAAAAATTCCAGCTCTGTCGGATAAAGGAAAAATATACTTGCTTCACAAACTGCCTATACTGACCAGAAGCAAAAATATTTCCCCTAGCTGAAAATTTATAAAGGACCATGGTATATTTTTGCATGGGGTGGAGAGGCATGATACAAAGGATTTTAGGGAATTTTTTGAGAATTTTCTGAGCAATAAAAATGATGGTTGCTTCATAGCACAAAGAGAAAAGATGCTATTCTGAGGGAAAAATGTATACAAACCCATAAAGAAAAATTATGGCATGGCAAGAGAGTGAGAGATATGAGATTTTGGAAGGGATTTAGGATGACAAGGTTCACTCGGAAGAAATTCAAAAATGTTTCCGAGTGCTATGTCCAAATGAATTGACAGAAAACCCATTTGCAAAAGAAATATTCAATAAAACCAAATAAAAAGAAAAACGCAACCACGGTGTTGCATCCTCGAAGTGGACCAACCATATCTACCCCCCAGACCACGAGGGGCCAGGTGATCGGAATGGTACGAAGATCTGTTGGTGGCATGTGGCTTTGTTTAGCAAAGACTTGGTAACCTGGGCAGTGTTGGACTAGTGTTTTGGCGTCCGCTCCTACCGTTGGCCAGCAGAATCCAGTTCGGAATGTTCTGCTTACCAAAGCCCAAGCAAGGGCGTGGTGTCCGCTCATGTCGGAGTGTACTTCGGCGAGAAGTTGTCTCCCCTCCACCTCAGATATACACCGTGGGAGAACTACTATGATGCTTTGCTTATAGAGTTTCCTGTCATGGACTTTATAGGCCTTGGATCGTTGGATAATTTGACGTGCCTCGTTCTGGTCATCGGGCAACTCATTGCGTAGTAGGTATGCAAGGAATGGCTCGGTCCAGGGTGCGATTGATACGTCCATTTTGCATCATGCTTTTATATCGATATTTATTGCATTATGGGTTGTCATTACACGTCATGTCACAATACTTATGCCTATTCTCTCTTATTTTACAAGGTTTACATGAAGAGGGAGAATGCCGGTAGCTGGAATTCCGGGCTGGAAAATGAGCAAATATTAGAGACCTATTCTGCACAGCTCCAGAAGGCCTGAAACTTCACGGAAGTTATTTTTGGAATTAATAAAAAATACTGGCGAAAGAATCCACCAGAGGAGGCCCACACCCTGGCCACGAGGGTGGGGGGCGCGCCCTACCCCCTTGGGCGCACCCCCTGCATCGTGGGCCCCCTGGCAGGCCTCCGGTGCCCATCTTCTGCTATATGAAGTCTTTCGTCGAGAAAAAAAATCACAAGCAAGCTTTCGGGAAGAAACTCCGCCGCCACGAGGCGGAACCAATCTAGGGCTCCGGCAGAGCTGTTCTGCCGGGGAAACTTCCCTCCGGGAGGGGGAAATCATCACCATCGTCATCACCAACGATCCTATCATCGGGAGGGGGTCAATCTCCATCAACATCTTCACCAGCACCACCTCATCTCAAACCCTAGTTCATCTCTTGTATCCAATCTTTGTATCCAAACCTCAGATTGGTACCTGTGGGTTGCTAGTAGTGTTGATTACAACTTGTAGTTGATGCTAGTTGGTTTACTTGGTGAAAGATCATATGTTCAGATCCATTATGCATATTAATACCCCTTTGATTATGAACATGGATATGCTTTGTGAGTAGTTATGTTTGTTCCTG
Source organism: Triticum urartu (assembly GCF_003073215.2). Classification (NCBI taxonomy): domain Eukaryota; kingdom Viridiplantae; phylum Streptophyta; class Magnoliopsida; order Poales; family Poaceae; genus Triticum; species Triticum urartu. Next base: position 406,248,887 of record NC_053026.1, read on the forward strand.
AGGACATGGGAGAAGTCTTGCTATAAGTAGTCATGTGAATTTGGTATTCGTTCGATATTTTGATGAGATGTATGTTGTCATCCCTCTAGTGGTGTCATGTGAACGTCGACTACATGACACTTCACCATTGTTTGGGCCTAGAGGGAGGCATTGGGAAGTAATAAGTAGATGATGGGTTGCTAGAGTGACAGAAGCTTAAACCCTAGTTTATGCGTTGCTTCTATTGTAGTTTCATATGTTTCATGCTATGGTTAGGTTTACCTTAATACTTCTATTGTAGTTGCGGATGCTTGCAATGGGAGTTAATCATAAGTGGGATGCTTGTCCAAGTAAGGACAGTACCCAAGCACCGGTCCACCCACATACCAAATTATCAAAGTACTGAACACGAATCATATGATCGTGATGAAAACTAGCTTGACGATAATTCCCATGTGTCCTCGGGAGCATTTTCCTTCATATAAGAGTTTGTCCAGGCTTGTCCTTTGCTACAAAAAGGATTGGGCCATCTTGCTGCACCTTATTTACTTTTATTACTTGCTATTCGTTACGAATTACCTTATCACAAAACTATAGGTTACCGATAATTTCAGTGCTTGCAGAGAATACCTTACTGAAAACTGCTTATCATTTCCTTCTTCTCCTCGTTGGGTTTGACACTCTTACTTATCGAAACGGCTACGATAGATCCTCTACACTTGTGGGTCATCAACGATCACTACCATGACCTCATGAGCTAGTTGGCGATGTGAGTACTACTCTAGCCCCTAATCCGGCGAGCATTTTTGAGCCGTTGAAATACATGGTCCAGTTCGAATATGTATTGTACTCTTTAGGGACTTTGGCTTCCGTCCATTCGGCAACGAAAACTACTAGCACCTGGGATTTAACAGCTCAACGCGGCCGATATGTTATTTCAAAGGGGAGGAGTTCAATGGCCCACTTAGTGAGGACTCTTGAAAGAAGTGCCAAAGTTTTTGTGATGCCATGAACCGGCGTATGCTATCTTCTGGTAGTGAGGATAGCGTGTTTTGCATGGTGTAAGAACCTCAGAGGCGTAGTAGACAGGCCTTTGGACCTGGAATTTATTTCCTTCCATGCCTCGTTCGACTACGAGGACTGCACTGACTACCTGGTTGGTGGCCGAGATGTATAACAACATCGGCTCACAAACTCTTGGTGCTGCTACTATAGGATTAGTGGCCAGGAGGGCTTTTATTTCCTCTAGGGCGGCCGTCGCTTCACTGGTCCACTTAATTTTTTGTGTTTACTTCAGCAGCCTATAAAGCGGTATTGCTTTTTCTCCAAGTCATGAAATAAATCGGCTTAGCACGGCCATGTAGCCTGCCAATTTTTGGTCATCTTTGAGCTCGGTTGGCACTTCGAGTCAACCTAGGGCTCGGATCTTAGCCGGTTTGGCTTCAATACCTCGACTGGAAATGATAAAGCCGAGGAGTTTGCCAGTAGGTACTCCGGAGACGCACTTTTCCAGGTTCAGTTTGATTTGATATGCCCGAAGGCTATCAAACGTCTCGCAGAGGTTGTCAACCAGCTGACCGACGTGTTTGGTTTTAACGACCACGTCATCGACATAAGCCTCCACGGTTTTTCTGATTTGTTTTCCCAGGCATGCTTGAATCATATGCTGGTACATTACGTCAAAGTTTTTTAGTCCAAAGGGCATTGTGTTGAAGCAGAATGGCCCATAGGGTGCAATGAAGGTGGTGGCTGTCTGGCCGAACTAATTGATTTCTATCTGATGGTACCCTGAGTAGGCATCTAGGAAGAACAACAAATCGTGCCCCGCTGTGACATCCACAATCCGGTCAATGCATGTCAGGAGGAATGGATCCTTACGGCAAGCTTTGTTGGGGTCTTTAAAATCGACGCAAAGGTGCCAGGTTTGTCCTTTTGGTACCATAACTAGGTTGGCTAGCGAGTCGGGGTGCTTAATATCTCGGATGAACTCGGCTTCGAGTAATTTAGCCAGCTCTTCTGCCATTGCTTGATGCTTGGGTTCTGAGAACCTCCGAAGCGCCTGTTTAACAGACTTTGAGACTTTAATGATACTCAGGCTATGCTTGGCAAGCTTGTGTGGGATTCCCGACATCGAAAGGGTGCCAGGCAAATATATCCCAAATTTCTTTAAGAAAATTGCACAAGGCCTCATCAACCACTGGCTCCAGATGTGCTCCAATAGATGCCGTTTTATTCAGATCAATGGGGTGTACTTGAAATTTGACGATCTCATCAGTTGGCTTGAATGTGGTTGCCTTGGATCATTTGTCCAAGATGACGTCATCTTTATCGACTGAGGACCGTAGTGTTGTTAGTTCCTCGGTTGTGAGGCCTCAGATAGCGACTTGAGGGCTAGTGACACCATTTTATTTTCGGCTCTAAGTACCCTATCGGGGTTGCTTGAGATAGTGATCACCCCGTCTGGGCCTGGCATCTTGAGCTTCATATAGCCATAATGCGGGATTTCATGGAATTAATTTGAGAAAGCGCCGCGCCCTAAAAGGGCATGGTAACCACTTTGAGAGGGGGCTATATGAAACGTTACCTCTTCGGGTCGGTAGTTCTCGGGAGTTCCAAAGATCACATCGAAGGTAATTTCCCCAATGCACTGCGCCTCTCCGCCTGGTATTATTCCTGTAAAGGTGGTGTGGCTCTGCTCGATGCACGTTTTATCGATGTGCATCTTGTCTTGAGTGTCTGTTAGATGAGATTTAGGCTGCTGCCGCCATTCATTAGCACCTTCCGAAGTCGACACACAACAATGATTGGGTCAAGAACCAAAGCGGCCAGGCATCTGCCCGAACCATTTTTTGGTTGATCTCCTTGGTCAAAGGTGATTGGCGTGTCTATCCACGTGCCTGGTGTTGTGACATATTGAACAGAGTTAAGCTCCCACAGGGTTCTTTTTCTCTGATTTTGGACTTAAAAAATTCATATATCATAAGGACCTCGGCCTCATCCGAGGATGTTGCCAGATGCTTGCATTCTTCCTTGCTCCCGAGGAGGGCTTCACCTCCCCTGTCCACCTGTTTGATTACCCAACAATCTCAAAGACTGTGGGTAGGGATGATATTGAGAAGGACGGAATGTATTGGGCCTGGTTTGTTGCGCAGGCCATCCAAAATGGTCCTAGCTCCGATAAAAGGCTTTCTCCTCTTTCGACGTGAGTCGTCCATTGATTGCTGAAGAGGGTAGCCCTTCCAGAATGCTGGGCTTTCATGCTTTGTCCTTTTGGTGTTGATTGACTATGACTGCGCCTTTTGGGCCAATCAAGTGTCCTCTATAGTGCAGAATTTTAACACCAGATCTGATAGCTCGGAGAACATTCAGATGCAGTGTTGAGCAAGGGCACTTAACATGCCTTTATCCTTGCAATTGTGTTGGAAGGTTGGCTAGTATATCGGAGTCAGGGCAATTGGTCATCCTGTTCTTGATGAGCAGGAATATGGCCCAGAATTGCCTCACTGTTTCTCCGGGTTGTTGCTGTATGTAGACAAGATCCTAGACATCGGATGGCCCGGAGTTACTCAGGGAGTACTCAATGTGGTGGGTGGGAGCAAAAAATTGATCCCGCCGCCCCTGGGCTTGAGGCTCGGGCGACGTCATCCTGAGAAGGACATATTCACACTACTGCAGGATGCTACTAACGCGACACTACGATCAGAGACCCTTCGACGAAACTGTGTGCGATGCAATAATTGCAAACGGTGGTGTAAAAAACCCGTCAAGAAAGGTGCAAAATGTTTGCGATGACGGATGATCAAACACGGTTCAGATTTTAGTTGTGTGTGCGATGCAGGGCATACGGTTCAGTTCAATTAACTATTTGCAATGAGGAGGAACAAAAGAAACAGGCAGCCAGATGAAGGCATGTGCGATATACATCATATGGTTCACTTAAATGAATTGTTCGTGATGTGGCGGGACAACAGAAATGGGTAGCCAGATGAAGGTGTGTGTGCGATATACGACATACAGTTCACTCGGATGAATTGTTTGCGTTGAGCGAAGAGAACAAAAATGGTTCAACTTAACAAGATGTGTGTAATACGCGACAAACAGGTCTGTAATCGGAAATGTGTGGGAAGACCGATAACAACACAAACGATTCCTGTTAACAAGCTGTGTGTGTTGTGAGCAAACGATTGCTGGTATACAATTGTCAGTGATTGATGAAATCATCACCGATGGGTTCCATTGTTTAATCTGTGTGCAATGTGATTTCCTCTGTCTATAGAGCATCAACATATATACTTAAAAAGACAGCATTGCATAACCAAATTTAGCATACAATTACACAAGTGACTACACACATAACATTTCCACACACCAAAGTAAGCAATTACATGCATACTAATCTATGAGAAACGAGGATCTAATCATCTACTTCTTGTTGCAACGACGCTTGCCATTGATCTGCTTCTGGACGGATCCCTGGCGTTTTGGGGAAGGAGGCACTTCCTCATGTCAACGATCCGCCTGTACATGTTGTAGCTCGTGTACGGCTCCTTGGCCGCGTACACGACGTGAGCTTTGTCGAGTTTCTCCATCCAGGCCGAATGCCAGGCACACTTGTCCTTATTGCAGGAATCCTTCATGTCTCTGTAGTAGGGGTCGATGATGGCCTCGGTGAGGTGAGCCAGTGAGTCCTTCTCATGCCCCTTGCTACCCCAGATCTTGTATTGGCCCTGGAGGTCGACAAGATTCTGGCAGGCGATGCCCGAATTCTTGAACACCTTTACATCATTGGTGATGTCCACCATAGCGAACATGTAGTGGGGGCTGTTGACAAACCTGGCGAAACGCTCGCAAGGCCTTGTGGCCAGGCAGTAGTGGTAGACGAGGACGTGGTTGCGCAGGCACACCTGGGCGACAGCGACCTTGGGATGAGACCCGACACGAGTGCCGGTGTACTTGAGGTCGAACCCGACCACCTTGTACTTCTTCTCGGCAAGCAATAACTCTATGATGTGGATGGAGTGCTCCACCTAGACCGGGTTATTGGTGTACACCACCGAGAGCTCTGTGAACCTTCCGTGGGCGTCCACCACGGCATGCATGGTGAACTGCTGCTCGTCGTCGGCAGCCGCTCGGAGCGCCATTGGAGCCCCGCAGGATACCCTCTAAGAATTTGTCGTGGTGGGTGTGCTTCTTGCAATGGTGGGGCACGATCGGAAGGTTGAAGAGACACAAGGGTTAAATGGCCACTGTAATAAATGGAGGCCGGTCGGCTTGTAATCGTCACGTGACTATCACGTCGTTCATAGCGGAGGATTCAAGTGCATGCTTGACAACACTGCACCGCACGCGTTTCGTTTGACCACACGTGGGCTCAAAGAGGCGCCAAATGTATCGTCGATGAGCCTATTCCCGCGCTACCGCGCAGTTTACCGCGCAAACTTCCCGCCCGGCTAGTTTGGCCACGCGTCGGCTAGAAGAGGGACAAATCATGGGCGTTTATTGGCAAAAAGCTTTGTAAAAACGAAGTGTGTGGAATGACTTCGGTCATAAGTTTACCCGTGGGTGATGAGATCAAAGTTACACAGAAGGGTGATGATGGACACTCGAGTGCGATAATTAATTCTGCGCTCTACAGGTCATACGGTGGAAGAAACCAACTGTGTGCAATAATGTCAAAGGTCGCAGTCGAGTTAGGTATACAGATCATGTGTTGTGAGATGGACAAGGTAAACAGATTCGAGAATGGTTAATAAAATCTAAGACCATTGCATACTAAGGTCAAAATAGTGCTACCAATATACGAGTCTCATACGATGCCATTTCAACGATTGTACCACAAAAGCTTGAAATATTACAAGGTTCAAATTCCAGAGTTATATGGCTCAAATTCAAAGATTACAAGGTTCAAACTGATATTAGAAATGAAATTCAGCTCATCAGCTGCAAACGCTCGCGCTGATCCGCTGAACATGGATATCAGAGAGGTTCAAACTAATATTACCACTTCTAAGTCTGGTTTCGAAACCTCATAATTTTTGCAAAGGGGTCAGCCACTGAGAAGTCATGTATGGGGTTGACACGATGACTTCCGATTACTCTGTCATCTAAAGTTCTAAAATGAAATCCAGCATTTTCGGAGCCTATTCCATTCTGCCGTAGGCGCTGGCGCTGATCAACAAACCATTCATTTCTGAGAAATAAATGTAGGGCAAACCTCATTACCTTCAGCACCCTTGCTCTGACAACAAAGAGCCTGGCCAATACAATCTCCGGTAAGGTCCCTCGGTAGGAGTTCAAACTAATTTCTGAGAGATGCAGATCTAGGCATTCGACGTGATTGTTATATTGTATCACATTATCCACCACTGGGCCTAATCTTATCTGCAAAAGAAGAAAACGTGTTAGTGCCTACATGTAGTTTTGAACACTACTTCAGGCCTATTTGGTCTGCAGGATTTCTAAAATGCACTAACATGCCATCTTCGATCTGACATGATTAACATGGGCATTTGATTACATTCTAGAAAAAATTAGCCTTCTTCACAAGAGGTTGGAGTGGATGAAAAGTTTCCTAAGAAAACTAGTACAGATGAATCCAAAGGAGAAATGTTTATGGATTGTAACCATATGGATCAAGCAAACAATATGGGGGGGCATGTATGTACTGAAATCCTCCAAAAGAATCCTTCAGAAATCGTAGTACATTGTCATTGTAAAGTTGGAAAAAGGTGTCACAAATTGAACTCCCTTATGGTTAACATTTAACAGGAAAGGAACATCACCTCGATATATAGCTTCTCCAGGCACAGAAAGCATCTAAGGAAACTGACAACTTGCTCCAGGTTGGGGCCGATATATTCTAGTGCCAAGACCTTCGCTGTGCGCAGTTTTGGGGTCAAGCTTGTCGGAATCATTTTCTGGATGACAGACAAACAAACATATTCAAAATTAGAAATAATGTTAATTTGTAGAAGGAGAGGTAGAAGGCGGCTGTTGTACCTGAACGGGTGTGGATCCAATAACAAGTTCAGAGTATTTGTTAGACGAGTAGCCCACCACTGTCAATTTCGGCGCAGAAATGACATTTATTCTTGTTGGACCTACTTGATCAACTACAAGTAATCTCTCGAGTGCAGGTGTGTCCTCAATGACCATACCGTGGTACACATCTTGTGATGTCTTCCTGCCGAACCAGCAACACACATAAATATTCCGGAGAGTCATGGAGGTGATGTGGAAGCTACACAACCCACTGATCGCCTGAAGACAAAGGTACTCGAGTGTAGTACAGCCACGGAGCAGGCGCTCCATGTCACCGTTTGGGAGGCAGACGACGACGAGCTCGAGGTGCTTCAGTCATGGTAGAATATGAGTGGGCGCGTCATTAAGGGGGGATGGCACTTACTGAACTTGGTGACGCGCAGTGTGGGCGCGAGATAGAGCGCGGACGTTGGCAGCGAGGTCATATGCCCATCATCAAAAGTGAGCTCCTCGAGCTGATCTAGGGCGGGGGATCGGAACCAGTCGTCAAGCTTGGCTCGGTCCTTGCCGTTGGAACGGAACTTGCCCATTCTAAGGCCTCTGGTTGGGCCAAGGTGATTGCCGAGGATCTTGGAGAACACATCCAAGCTTTTGCGATAGCCATGGCAGAGCTCGGGGGTGTCTATGAGGTCGAGAGGGGTGGAGTTCCATAGGGGGCGCCACCACCGGGAAAGGACGGCTGTCCACGCCCCATATTTGATTGGGAGGAGGGAGATGATGACTTTCAATATATCATCGGGGAGGCTAGTGATGAAGTCTAGGCCTGCCGGAGTCGCTTGCGGTTCTTTGCTCGCCCCGCCTCCGCTTGTTGGCAGCCCTGTTCTCCACCTCCAGAGTCTCCTTATCAGCAGCGCTTTCTAATAGAAGTGGGAGTACAGGGAATATTTAGTTAAAACAGGGTAATAGAAAAGTGTATTGGTAACTAGAAGTTATTAGGTAGGAATATAGTAAGAAAAGGGAATAACAATTGGTTGCTTAAATACCACACAATTCATTTGATATTGCTGGGTAAGTCAACATGCAGATACTTGAAAAGAAAACTTACTTCGAACAAAGTATGGACGGATGATATCGTCGGGGAAGTTAGCATATGTCTCATGACCAGACTCTTTTATGTGTAGTGCAATTTTAGTGCCAGCTTTCAGTACATAAAACTTAGAAATTTCTTTCCAAAGGCCAGTGCCAAAATAGGAGTCACCACATTCATCAAGTCTTATAGTAGCAACAATTGTAAATCCATGGTTTGTGTTCAGTATGACATCTCCACAGTCTTGACTTATGTAAAGGGAAAGATTGTGCACTACAAATTCTATTGCATAGCAAGGGACGCGCTGCAAAAAATGGTAGGATTGTTAAAGAAAATATGGTAACATACAAATATGGGCCCAAATTGAAAGAACTGTACAACAGTTGAAATCGAAGGACAAAAATCTATAATTAAACAGATTGGGTAAACATGATGTCATGGAAATATGAGAGTAATCGAAAGAACAATACATCATTAATTTGCCTAATATAGAAAGAAGAGGGAAAAAAATCCCCTTTGACCTATATGGTGCATGTGGCACCTTTTATCCAAATGTAGCAATATTTAGCATATGTTCAGGAAAGTAGACCATGCCAACCGATTTAGGGTGAGATTGAACATACCGCGCGTATCCTCATGTCGTCTGGTATGGTGAGATGGAATGTTTGGCGGAGGCCGCAAAGTCCTGATGTGTTCGCGCACTATACAGTCTATGAATGAAAGAAAACCCTCAAATCAACTTGAATAAAAATTAATTCACGACGATTTCGGTCGGGTGATTAAAGGAGGTAGATGAACTGGGATAAGAGATGAGATAATATCTCATTAAATTAGGTACCTTGTTGTCCATGAGAAAGAATCCTTAGTACGGCAGATGAGCTGGGTCGACCGCGAGCAGCGTCGAGAAAGTCGATGGCGATAGGCGGCGACAAGCGGAAGTGGCGAAATGTCGTCGGGTTTGCCGGCAGCCTGGCGGCGGCGGCAGGCGGCGAGCTAAGTGGTTACCGCCGTGATAGGCGGTGGCATGCATAGATGTGGAGGAGCTTGTGCAGGTGTGAATGGGGACCAGCGGGGGTGGCAGGCGGGGTGAGGGTTTTTGTGACATGGGGATGGTGAGGGTTTTCTTTTTTCTTTTTTGAATTCGGTGCTGAGGGTTTTCTGTCCCACAAAGAATTTCGGAGGCAACTGTTTGCTAGAGCCAACCGTGTGTGATCAACGCAACAGGCAAAATGAAAGTCATTGCACATGATTCCAATTTTGGGAACCGTTTGTGATTTATGTACTACCTCCGTCCTGGTTTATTGGTCCTCTTTGTAATTTGTACCAAATTTCGACCAAATATTTAACTAAGAAATGTTTATGCATGTCACCAAAATTATATCATTAAACACAATGTTCAAATACGCATCCAACGATATAATTTTTGCTGACCTGCACTAACATTTTGTAAGTTAAATCTTTGGTCAACATTTAACACAAATTACAAAGGGGACCAATAAACAAGGATGGAGGTAGATTCCATCAACCAAACTGATTGCATCCATATCCCATAGTTAGACATAAGTAAAGATAGATTAAACATACTCAGACATAAATAATAAGCGTACATGTACACAAGCATAGTTCAACCATAAGTACATAGTTCAACCATCATTAAGCATGCTCAAGCGTACATAGTTCTATCCCACATCTCATCTCACATGCCGGCACGATCCTGAAGCTTCTCCAGGTACTTGGCGTATGTGTCGTGCGCCACCCTGCGAGAATACTTCTGCTTGAAGGAGCCAACGATCCGTCCTCTTGCATGCGCCAGAACACTTTAATACACGTCATGAAGCTTGTGGTTGCAAAATGGGCATCAATAGCCGCCGTCCCAGGTCCTAATACGCCTGTTATGCATTCCCGCATAAATCTCCCTCAGGATTTGCCTCGTGTAATTCCTCTGGACATCTTCATCCTCGCTATCCACATCGTCAGACGGCACCTATACAAATAGTAAACAAAATTTGGCGTCAAACTAATGTTTACAAACTAATCTCTAGCGAACATTTGGCAGTTGCCAAAAATGGCATCAAATCAACGATTACATGCCGTGAAGTAGGATTAGGAATTGATGTCTATTTATTTATACATATCCAGAGTTATGGTTCGATTTTTAAGCACATTCGTCTATGTACAGACCAATCTTGAAGAAAATAATAGCACAAACATATGTAGGTCATCCAAAATCAATTGTCAAGTCCTGGCTAGGAATTATTAGCACGAACACTAACCCTAGTCGGTTTACTGGCAGAAATCATTTCCACAGATGAAACAACTAATCACTTATCACTTGTACCATTCAAACAACCAATACACTACACGGATCTAACGGAACTTACTCAGATTTCATGGATTGGGAGAACATAACCATAGGATTTCTATTCCAAAAAGGGGAGGCAGGAGTAACCATAGAAACCCTAGGATCTATTTGACACATAAATGGTATAGATGACTAACCAATTGTCCGTCGTTATCGGAGTCGTCGTCGGGGTCGTCGCCTAAGTCGTCACCAGAGTTGGTGTGGAACTCCGCCTCCTGCTGTGGAAGCTCGACGCCGTCGATGACGCCAGGTTGCAGCAATAACTCACCGGCGGTGACGGCAACCTCTGTCTCCACCTCTGCTGGCATGCCTACCATCGTTTCACACAGCTACTCGCACGCCTCCCGATGACACTGTGCAGCGAGCACGCCTCCGTCAATTCACACACCTGCACGCACGCCTCCCGGTCTGCCTAAGCGTCGAACTGCTTGCATGTGTCCCATCAACTCATGTCTGCTCGCACGGCACACGGGTCGTGTGGCGGCACGTATATTGTTTTTCTATTTGGATGATTAATGCTGCCGCTTTATTGCTTAACCGAAGCATGGCACGTATCCATTGTTGGTCTAACGCTCACGGTTCGAATAAATAATCTGTTTGTGATATTGGTTCCCAATTATTAATAATCTCCCGTTTGTAATTAGATAAAGATTACATTAAAACTGGTCTCAAATTTGACAAAAAAGTACAACGCCACTTTGTATTGGTGCCCATATGGAAACATGATTAAGTTTCATGAACTTCAAATAAGTTTTGGATGTACTAGAATTTAAAAATCAAGGTTCTCATTGTTTGAAATTTGTTGCACGGGGAGTAAACATGCACCTAGTGAGACACATATGTTTTTGCAATCCATTTAGGTGCACTCTCACGTGTGCATGTAGCTCAAATTTGATTTTTGCCCATTATACCCGTAGAAAATCAATCAATTAATGTACTAAAATGTCTTAATGATCTTTGTTTTTTTCGAAATTAAAACATCCCTCCTTTGGTAACATATGTTCACCGTGGGGTAATTAATTTAACATGCATCGCAGTTGCGGTGGATTCACGGTGTGTGTGTGTGGGGGGGGGGGGGGGGTGTGTGTGTGCGTCTGGGGGGTGGCGGGTGGCTCGCAATACACTATCAGTTGTGAGCCACCGTGTGGGTTGGCCGTTTTGTTAGGCAGGTGCCACATCAGAGTCATGAATTCATTATTTAAAACATGACACAACCCTTTCATACATACATGTTTTGGCCACATGTAGTCGATGGTTGTCCTACATGACACTCGGTACTCGCGTGTGACGCTTTCTGTGGGCCCATGAGGTCGTCGTCCATAACTTTGACGAACAGCCGGTAGTGATGTTAATTTGACCAGCAAGGTAGAATCTTTTTTGTTTGTGTTATGGTGATATATAGTACGCGTCGAAGAGGTGGGAGGGGACTAGCATATATACTCTACGTACGCGTCTGTGAACAAGTACACCTTACTCGGTGTCGGGACTTTTCGGTTTCCGAGGCATGTGCCACATCAAAATTGTGAAATTGGCTATTCAAACATCACACAACACCTCTTTGGGCCACATGCATGTAGGCGGTGGTTATCCTAGCAAGGACACTCACGTGTGACGCTTCCATTTGTGGGCCCACGAGGCCATTGTCAATGCATGAATCACTTTGACCTACATCGGGAGAGGTTAATTAATTTTACCGTCGATGAGGATTCTTTTTGGGTTGTATTATGATAGGAGCATATAATATGCGTCGAAGAGGGGGAAGGGGACCATCATATGTAGTAAACTTCATGAACCTCGCTCTGAGTGGGTGGTTTACGGTTTTTGAGGCATGTGGCACTTCAAAGTTGTGCATTTTGGGTATTCAACATATGTTTGGCCCACATGCAAAGAGATGGTGGCTTACCTCTTGCATGGTATTCAAACATGCATGCATGCATCACCTCCATACATATGCATGTAGTGGTTGTCTTCGAACGGTACACTCCCTCGTGTGGTTATCGGCGACAAGCCTATATATTCATGGGCCCGTGTGGACATCCATGATCACCTTGACCGACAACAAGATAGGTTACCATGGCAGGTTCTTCCTTTGGTTCATGTTATTGTAGTATAGGTCATGGTGATATTCATACCTAATTAAGTTTGAGCGCATATACTATGCACACATGCATGCATGAATCCCTGTCATCGGCTTGAAGTGTGGTGTAACATATATATGCATCGTCGACTTAACCCTCACTCAGTGTGGGGATTTCTAGTTCGAAATCACGATGCCACATCAAAAGTTGTTCCATTGTGTATTCAAAAACACACCTCTCCATACATATGTTTGGGCCACACGCATGCAGTGGTTGTCTTTGGGGACTAACTACTTGCATGATTATTGGCGAGCTAGCCCATCTCCGGGGTCGCATGGATGGCTATCACTTTGACCAACAACAAGAGAGAGGTTGTACGACCAAGGTGGATTATTCTTGGTCCGTTTTACGATCCATCTTGGCGACATGCCTCTCTGGCCTGCCGACTGAAAGTGTGTGTGTATGGGGGGCTTCTACTTCACACTTTGCTAGGTGAACCTCGGCTGAGGGGGGCATGCATTCATAGCATAGGATTCCCTTCATGCCAACACGAGGGGGGGCTTCTAGCTACTTCGCACTTCGCTAGGTGAACCTCGATTGGGGGGCATGCATTCATAACTTAGGATTCCCTTCGTGCCGACACGAGGGAGGGCAAGCAATACCGTGCGCTTTGTGAGATAGGTCCCACATCGAAGTTGCATTTGGTATTTGAACATCAAACCATCATTTTCACACATAAATTTGGTCCACATGCAAGTGTGTTCGTGTTCCGACCCTCTCCCACATCATTTTTTTACCAAATTTATGAACATTAGACAAGTCGGATAATGCAACAGACACGGTTCACTCAAACTAACTGTGTGCCACGGCGGTGCCCCTATCACACACACATCTGCACAATACATTGGGCTCCACGAGGCTTCCCCTCTCAAAAATATCTACCAGCCTGCAGCTTTTTTCTGTTTGATAACACACAATTATTGTGTTTCGACCGTGTGTGATGTTTCTTATTCCCAATCCCGCCTGCATCCCTCAAAAAAATATGCCCGCCTCGAGGGTTTTTCTGTTTCATAACACATGGTTGTTATCTCCGGACCATGTGCGATGCACCATCATCAAAATTTTCAATAGCCCCGGCATTTCACTCCCCATAGTAAAATTTTTAGCACCTGCTTCATTTCCTCAACCCCCTGCCCCTCCACACACACACACACCAAAACCTCCTCGGGCATGCGCACGCGCACACACACACACCCTCCCTCGCTCAAAACCCTAGCAAGGTCACCGCCGCCGCCGCAAGGCCTCCATTGTCAACATCTGCCGTTTTGCCCATGCAGCTTACCCACCGATCTCCATACCCAGGCTGCCCTGAGTTTCTTAGATGACGCCTGCCAAACACCCCCTTTCCCACAGATCCCCATCCCCCACTCCAGATCGTCGCAGCCTAAGCCCAGTTACGCTTCCCATGGAGCTGAAGGAGCGACTGGCCCAAAAGAGGTGTATCGTGGTCTCTTCGCCCGACGTCGTCGAGGAAGATGACGACCATTACTGGCCGCGGGCACTCAATCAGCGGGCTAGAGTATGTGGGAATATCGCGGACACCAGCTACGATGAGGTCGTCGACAGTGATGGCCTGAGGCGGGCTATGTCACAGGTTAAGTGGTCCACCACCAACCCCTCAGGTTCAACCGCCATCGATATCATCCATGGCCCCGCCACTGATCTCCTCTTGCTCGCTCTCAAGAATTTGCCATCCTACATCGCCATCGAGCCCCTTTTGTCATTTCTGAAGGACATGTTCCGCGACGCTGGCTTGGCATCCACAGCTTCCAAGTCAGACCTCATCGATGACGACCACGAGGAGGGAACCCTCTCCGGCTCTTCCAAGGGGAAAGAGCCCATCTGCTCTTCTATGGGGAAAGAGCCCGTCTGCGACATCAGGGAGGGCACCCTACAACTGTGCTCTTCCAAGGAGAAGGAGCCCATCTGCGACAACATGGAGCGCATCCAGGGTCCATGCTCTTCCCACGAGAACGATCCCATCTGTGACAAGTGAGGAAACCTATGATTTGTTTTGCCGTGCCTCTTCACAGGGGGAAACCTATGATTTGTTTTGTCGAGTCCCTTTTGTAGTGTAGTGAGAATATGTCCACTTTTAATTGCTATATTTGGTTGTTTGCAGTATGCCTTTTTTATTTCAGTTGTTCACAATGTGATGCTTTATATGTGCAATTATTTACTGTGCAATACATTTCATCAATCCAATTTTAAACATACCGATAGGAATGCATATATTTGCTTGCTGTTAAGCCTGTTATAGCTAGCATATGCCTCTTTTAAAGTTTTTTGATTGTTCGGTTGTTTGTAGTTAACATATGTCCAGTTTCAAATGCTATCTTTGGTTGTTCGTAGTATGCCTTGTTTATTCCAGTTATTCACAACGTGATGTTCTATATGTGCAAGTATGAACTGTGCAGTTCAATTTCATCAGTACTAGTTTCAACAATACCACTATGAATGACTACATTTGGATGCTACATCTTGTAGTTAACACTCCTTTCCATTTTTATTTAACAATAACCAGTGTACTTAGACTGACACAATACCAGTTTGAATGACTATGTTTTCTTATTGTTAAATGTTAGGCCTGTTGCAGTTAACACACCTTTCCACTTGTTTTGCTTTACTAGCATGCTTAAACCTGCACACTGAAGTTATCGTTTGGAGATTATCTTGTCTACCATGAATAATTTTGGTTAACGTTTAGCCTGTTGTGCTTAACATGCCTCTCGATGTACCACTACTGTAGGATGCTGCTAACGCGACACTACGATCAGAGACCCTTCGACGAAACTGTGTGCGATGCAATAATCGCAAACGGTGGTGTAAAAAACTGTCAAAAGGTGCAAAACGTTTGCGATGGAGGATGCATCAAACACGGTTTAGATTTTAGTTGCGTGTGCGATGCAGGGCATACGGTTCAGTTCAATGAACTGTTTGCGATGAGGAGGAACAAAAGAAATGGGCAGCCAGATGAAGGTGTGTGCGATATACAACATACGGTTCACTCGGATGAACTGTTTGTGATTAGGCAACACAAAAGAAATGGTTAGCCAGATCAAGATGTGTGCGATATAAGGCATACGGTTCACTCAGATGAACTGTTTTCGATTAGGCAATGCACCAGAAACGGTTCAACCAGATCAAGGTGTGTGCAATGGAGGGCATACAGTTCATTCCGATAAACTGTTTGTGTTGAGCCAAGAGAACAGAAACGTTTCACATAAACAAGATATGTGTAATACGCGACAAACATCCAATTACATAGGTGGCTAATACGCACATGACATTTCCACACACCAAAGTAAACTATTACATGCATAATTAACTAGGATAAACGATCATCTGATTCGGTGCAAAAAAAACGATCATCTGATTATCATCTACTTCTTGTGCTAGCTCGATGTTTCTTCTATGCTAAGTTTCCATTAATTGATGGCATTTTATGAACACGCCACCGTTTCCCGCCATTTCCTCACCGGTTTCCCGCCAACCAGCGATATTGCATATAAACCTAGGCGGCGCGCGATGCACGGAGGCAACAAGCGCAGCCTGTAGCACATCCACCTTTTTCAAGCATGCCAACCCAACAAAGCGCCGCCTGTGCCATCAACCTCGTCGACGAGGAAAACGAGCAGGCGCCAGGGCCCGTCGAGGCCGAGGCGCTCCCCGGCAACGCGATGGACGACGTCGTGATGCGCGTCATCGCCAGGGTTGAGTAGACCCTTGGCGCATGCTGCTTCAGCACCACGGATCAAGATAGGCATGTCAGCGCCGATAGATTGTAGCTCGCCGCACAACATGATTGATGGCGCGTCGCAGAGCAAGCTAGGCGCGTCCGCGCCGATAGACTGCGGCTCACCGCACGGCGAGACCATTGGAGCGCCACAGAGCGAGAGGCGCGGCGCGCCCCACAGCAAGAGCAGATCCATCGGCGCCTGCCTACTATCGACACGGCATCGCAGCTGGGTACACGTCCCGTCAATACCCTCATTCCTCGCCAGGAGTGGGAAGAGGCCCTCTGCGCCGTACTTGCACCAGAGGCCGGCCACGCCATACTTGCACCAGACGCCCGCCACGCCGTTCGCATGGGTCGCGCTGTTCGCCTTGTCCGCGGCCCGCTCGATGCTAACCCGCTGGTTGGTAGGCTCGACCGCCTCCTTGGCCCAGGTGTCCACCTGGGCGCAATAGAGGAACATGGCTGCCGCATCCTCGAGTTGGTGATCTCAGATGAAATAACCAACTTGGAGCTCGAGATCGCGCTCCAGATGTACGGTGAGCGTGTCGACCGCTTGGACGAATGCCTGCACAAGTTCAGGCAGAGCCAAGAGCTACGGTAGGCAAGGGCTACTAGTCATGGTCTCATGGACGCGTTTTATTTTGTTGAGTCCTTTTGACGTGGATAGCTATGTATTCACAGCGATCATAGTACTGCTCTGTTTATTGCTCTGTTTCAATGTGTGTACTCTATTTTCCGTTCTTATATGTGCTGTTTCAATGTGTGTATATACGCTTTCCATTCTGTATATGTGGATGATAACAACTAGATTCAAATTAGTATACAAAAAACAGGTAGAAAATGGAATTCATAATATGTGATGATACTTAACTACTAGGTACAATGCATAAAATTGAAAACGAACAATACTAAAATTGATAATCCCTCCTGATGCGCGTCATCTTCCCAGCGCGGAGGCAGTACTCCGCCTCCTCCGCCTCGCAGCGCTTGATGTACTGATCTGCCTCTTGGTGGCGGATGAGCGCGGACGATCTTGCCATTTTGTTGGGCACCCATCGGAGCTCCTCGTCGGTGGCACGCTGGAGCTTATCGGCCCACCTCCACGCAGCGATGAGGTGCCTAGCGCCTCTGACCTTCCTCGCGAAGTACCCGTCTTCGTACACCTCCTCCGCACGACGACGCACCCGCCCCCAAAGCTCCACCTTCTCTTTTTCCCAGGCAGCATCACGGGCTTCACAGGCCGCCTGGTACCTGGCTTCCTCCTCCGCCATCTCCTTCTTGAATGCCACTTGCCTGGCTTTATCAGCCGGTGACAGTGACTTTCACAGACAAAGATTGTACTGGACCCAAAACCAATCCAAAGTTGGGGGGTCCGACACAACCTCGTCCAGCGGCGCGTAGGGGTCCTCCTCGTCGCTGCTCTTCGACTGAGCGTCCTCGGGGGACAACGACTCCTCATCGGCGCGTGGGCAGATCGGTGGCACCATGACGGAGCTTGGAGATAGAGAAAGAGAGAGAGAGAGAGGCGAGCGAGGGGAAGATGTAGATGAGAATGCAGGCGGGACAACGTGAGCAAGGTAGTATTTATTGGCGGCCGGAATCTAGATTGACGAGAACAGTACACATGTCGGTCGCCGGAATTTATGAGTACTGTAGTTTGAATTACACACGATTCCCGCATTAGAATCCGTGTCTGAACATAATAACTGACGGTTTCCAATACAAAACCGTGTCTGATTAATAACCCCCGTCATTCACCTTCCAAACCTTGAGGCATGAAATAGAGTGCCAATCTTGTGGGGGCGGTTGTCTTGCCAGATATTTACATTTTCTTTTTTGAACACCAGATATTTACATCGTCTGAAGATTTTTTAACTCGCACACAAGTACACAAAAGTATGATTTTTCAAACTGTTATGGTTAGCCGTTGCATGTAGATGTAGTTCAAATTTGAATTACGGTCATTAAATGGCTAGAAATTCACTTAAATGTCATTAAAAGGTCAAATGACCCCTGAATTTTTCCAAAATTTCACATGATAGTTGTATTAGTGCACGTTAAACATAGAAGAAATTTGAAGGCCGTAAGGGGAAGCTATCTCCCGTTCGTCACCAAACATGCATTGTTCCCTCTTGGAACCACTAGCCTTCTAGTGATTTGCTCTGATTTGTGAGGGGTGTGTGTCCAAACTTTCGTCAAACAGACCAATTTTTTACCACATCATCTTGGTGGCATGACATTACATCAAGCAAGGTTTCATGTTTTTCTGATCATTTTTTAATTTTTTGGAATTTCAATGCCATGGCACTCGATGCATGTACATGTGTCCATGCCGTGAGACCAATATGTTTTGAAAATTCCTTCTAATTTACTGCACATGGAATTAACTCACACACAAGTATGCAAATATGATTTTTCAAATCGTTATGGTTGGCCATTGCATGTAGATGTAGTTCAAATTTGAATTACGGTCAATAAATGGTTAGAAAATCACTTAAATGTCTTTAAAAGGTCAAATGACCCCTGAAATTTTCCAAATTTTCACATGACAGTTGTATTCGTGTATGTTAAAGATAGGAAAATTTTGAAGGCGGTAAGGGGAAGATATCTCACGTTCGTCATCAAACATGCATCGTTCCCTCTCAGAACCACTAGCCTTCTAGTGGGTGGCTCCGGTTTGTGAGGGGTGTGTGTCCAAACTTTCGTCAAACATGCCAATTTATTTACCACATCATCTTGGTGGCATGACATTATATCAAGTAAGGTTTCATGTTTTTCTGATCATTTTTTAGTTTTTTGGAATTAAAATGCCATGGCACTCCATGCATACATATGTGTCCATGTCATGAGACCAATATGTTTGAAAAATCCTTCTAATTTACTATACATGGAATTAACTCGCACACAAGCACACAAATATGATTTTTTTTCAAACCGTTATGGTTAGCGGTTGAATGTAGATGTAGTTTGAATTTGAATTACGGTCATTAAATGACTAGAAAATCACTTAAATGTCTTCAAAAGGTCAAATGACCCTTGAAATTTTCCAAATTTTCACATGACAGATGTATTAGTGAACGTTACACGTAGAAAAAATTTGAAGGCCATAAGGGGAAGCTATCTCCTGTTCGTCATCAAACATGCATTGTTCCCTCACGGAACCACGAGCCTTCTAGTGAGTTGCTCCGGTTTGTGAGGGGTGTGTGTCCAAACTTTTGTCAAACAGGCCAATTTTTTTACCACATCATCTTGGTGGCATGACATTACATCAACCAAGATTTCATGTGTTTCTGGTATTTTTATTTTTTGGAATTTAAATGCCGTGGCACTCCATGCTTAATTATGTCATAGCTGTTAGACCAATATGTTTGAAAAATTCCTTCCAATTTACTGCACATGGAATTAAATTGCACAAAAATACACAAATATGATTTTTCAAACTGTTATGGTTAGCCGTTACATGTACATCTAGTTCTAATTTGAATTACAGTCATTAAATGGCTAGAGAATCACTTAAATGTCTTCAAAAGGTCAAATGACCCCTGAAATTTTCCAAAATTTGACATGACAGTTGTATTAGTGCATGTTACACGTAGAAAAAATTTGAAGGCCGTAAGAAGAAGCTATCTCCCGTTCGTCATCAAACATGCATTATTCCCTCTCGGAACCACGAGCCTTCTAGTGAGTTGCTCTGGTTTGTGAGGGGCGTGTGTCCAAACTTTCGTCAAACATGCCAAAATTTTTACCAAATCATCTTGGTGGCATGACATTACATCAACCAATGTTTCATGTGTTTCTGATTTTTTTATTTTTTGGAATTTAAATGCCATGGCACTCCATGCTTAATTGTGTCATAGCCATTAGACCAATATGTTTGAAAATTCCTTCCAATTTACTGCACATTGAATTAAATCGCACACAAGTACACAAATATGATTTTTCAAACCGTTATGGTTAGCCGTTGCATGTACATCTAGTTCTAATTCGAATTACGGTCATTAAATGGCTAGAAAATCACTTAAATGTCTTCAGAAGGTCAAATGACCCCTGAAATTTTCCAAAATTTGACATGACAGTTGTATAAGTGCATGTTACATGTAGAAAAAAATCTGAAGGCCGTAAGAGGAAGCTATCTCCCGTTCGTCATCAAACATGCATTGTTCCCTCTCGGAACCACGAACCTTCTAGTGAGTTGCTCCGGTTTGTGAGGGGTGTGTGTCCAAACTTTCGCCAAACATGCCAAATTTTTTACCACATCATCTTGGTGGCATGACATTACATCAACCAAGGTTTCATATGTTTCTGATGTTTTTTTAATTTTTTGGAATTTAAATGCCATGGCACTCCATGCTTAATTGTGTCATAGTCGTTAGACCAATATGTCTGAAAATTCCTTAAAATTTACTACACATGGATCGCACACAAGTACACAAATATGATTTTTCAAACCGTTATGGTTAGCCGTTGCATGTACATATAGTTCTAATTTGAATTACGGTCATTAAATGGCTAGAAAATCACTTAAATGTCTTCAGAAGGTCAAATGACCCCTGAAATTTTCCAAAATTTGACATGATAGTTGTATTAGTGCATGTTACACGTAGAAAAAAATGAAGGCCGTAAGAGGAAGTTATCTCCTGTTCGTCATCAAACATGCATTGTTCCCTCTCGAAACCACGAGCCTTCTAGTGAGTTGCTCCGGTTTGTGAGGGGCGTGTGTCCAAACTTTCATCAAACATGCCAAATTTTTTACCACGTCATCTTGGTGACATGACATTACATCAACCAATGTTTCATGTGTTTTTGATCTTTTTTTTAGTTTTTTGGAATTTAAATGCCATGGCACTCCATGCTTAATTGTGTCATAGCTGTTAGACCAATATGTTTGAAAATTCCTTCCAATTTACTACACATGGAATTAAATCACACACAAGTACACGAAATATGACTTCTCAAACAGTTATAGTTAGTTGTTGCATGTACATGTAGTTGAAATTTCAAGTACGGTCATTAAATGGCTAGAAAATCACTTAAATGTCTTAAAAGGTCAAATGACCCCTGAAATTTTCCGAAATTTGACATGACAGTTGTATTAGTACTACAAATTTTTCGTACATTTAAAACACCATCCGTTGCCACTTTACTCCAAATTCTTCTTACACGGCTAATAACAAATTTTCTCGTACATTTAAAACACCATCCGTTGCCACATCACACACAGTTGTTTTGTAGGAACCGTTTGTGATGAAAATTTCTGGGTCTATTTAAGTCTTTCTCCTTAAGCTTCATCGGCTCGTCTGTTCCAGTGTCGGCAATCCCCGAATCCATGAATCCCTAACCCCATTCCCGCTCCCCCTTCTTGCAAAGATGACGCCATGGAAACGCCTCGTGAAGGCCCGTACGATGGTCGCATCGCCCCCCGAGCGCGGCTGCCTGCGCCGATAGTGCCGCCGCATCCGCATTGAGCGCGGCCGCTTCCACCGAAAGGGCGTCTGCGGTAGCC
The DNA here is from genome assembly GCF_003073215.2 of Triticum urartu. NCBI lineage: Eukaryota > Viridiplantae > Streptophyta > Magnoliopsida > Poales > Poaceae > Triticum > Triticum urartu. The sequence continues at coordinate 406,270,676 of NC_053026.1, forward strand.
AACAGGACAGTTGTAGCAGCCGAGATGGCTGCAGTTGCTGCTGTGACGGCGGCTGCAAATGCCGAGAGCGCTCGAGCTGTCGTCCATGTTGCCGATGTCGCCCTGGCCCGGGTCGAGGCCATCCACGCCAAGATCGAGGATGCACACGCCAAGATATGCCAGGCCATCTTGGAATCCAGCATGCAACCCACGTACGAAAAGGCAGCGGTAGCCATGGAGCACCTGCTTCCTCATGAGGTCGCCGAGCGGGAGCTGGAGATGCAGGAGGCGGCGGAGATCGAGGAGTGCCGGGAGGAGGAGTTGCGCGTGGCCGAGGTCATGGTAAATTAGAGTCTGTCCGTCGAGGAATCGACGGTGGAGTACCAACACCAGCTCTCGCGCAGCCACTACTACGAGTACTACAACCTTGAGGGCGGCACCGAGGACGAGGACGCGATCAACTTCAGCAGGGGGGATGCGGAGTCCACCAACGGCGGCATGTCGCAGGACAAGTCATCGACGTCTCATCTCACACCGACGATGCATAGGCCGGCGCAGTGGCGGATTTGTTAAAATTATGCGTACTTAGGCTTTGTTTTTAATGTTGATATTTTGTTAGAGCAATGTTTAGGTCAACTGGCTCTGTTTAATTACTAAAATTGCTCGATTCAGTAAGTGTGGTCTATCTGCTGTACGCTCTTTTGTGTGCCCAAATTAGCAAGCCATGTTAAATTATGCAATGACGTACCCGGGGAAATTTCCACCAAAATTTGAATTATCAAACTCATCCCATGCACGTAAGTAGAAAAATCGTTTGTGATGCACACAATCGTTCAAAGTGAATTGTGTCCAGCGGCACCGCGCGCAAAGTTTCCCTCCACATTTCCAAAATTTTGGCCTACCGCCAAAATATCTACCCCGCCCCCTCCCCCTTCCCCACCCCCTTTTCTCCCCGACCACAAGTCACATTTCCCCTGTTTCATCCTTCCTTCCTTCCTTCCTTCCTAAGCTATTGACGCTTTCTCGCTTGCTTCCTCGCTCTCACCGTCTCGCATCCTACCGCTGGGGTCGCCATGGTCTTCTTCAAAGACCACTCCAGCGATTCCTCCTCCTCCGACAACTCCTTCACCACCCGGGTATGCCTCTCTTCTCTCTCTCGAGCTATGACTTGGAATGAAGGATTTTTACTCGATGGTCGATTTGAGTCATTTCTTCCTCTTGCAGCTCCCTAGGACCATCAATGGCAACGAATGGAGCGGTGTGGCCGGAGATCTATCTGCTCGTTGTCACCATCAATCTCCATGCGTGAAGCTAGTTGCGTTTGAACATGTGGATGGTGGGATCAAGTTTCTGGCATGTGCAAAGAAGGTTAGACCCTCTTTCGTTGTTACAAATCACGATCCCAACGCATTCATACCACACCTTCAACCAAACGCATCCTAAGACAGTATCACAGTTTGTACCTACTATCTAAAATTGTTGCCATCTCATCAGCGGTGTCATTTGAAAATTATTTGGCACCGCTTCAACAGTTTGTGTAGCCAACTTTGGTCCACACATGCGAGCAGCCAAGCAGTAAAATACTAAATCTTTATGGTACGAAGGAACTGGGCATCGGAGCAACTAGGTGCTCCGGAGTCCGGGTCCCTGATAGTTTTCCGCTGCATCGGCTCGCCATTACAGGGCACCGGTGCGAGATGTAGCAACAGTTGTCTTTACACCAGTTTTGGCATACATAGTGGATGGCCTTAGTGCTATTAGTTCTATGTTACTAAATTTGTGCATGTACACACCTGTTAGTATCAATTTGTTGTCATCCAAACACTGTCGATATGCTGTTGCAGCTATATTTACCTTCCTCATAAAATGTTTAATTTGTTATTTATTGTACATGAGTAAGAACTTGTAGCATTGTTGTAGTTAATTATAGCTTCTGATGTTTCAGAATTTGGTTGTTGTCTCAGTAGCAATTAATTCATTTGCACATTGATCTTTTTTAGAAGATATGTCATGATTAACATGTTTCTTCAGTTTTTCAAAATAAGCATTGGTGATTTTATATGTTGCTATAAACCCATTTCCCCTACAATTGTTACTGATCTAGTTTTAAATATTAAAGGATGAACGAATGTGTTCTTACCTGGAGTGGGTTGATCAAGAGTGGCCACAATCTTTGAAGATGTGCCTAGCAAAGCTCTAGAGAATGTATGAGGAAGAGAACAGAGGTAGGCTTAGAGAAAGTGTTGCCAACGCTGAAGAATATTTGAAGATGCAGGATAAAAAGAGGAAGGTGGAGAATGAGCTCAGATTTTTTAAATCAGACTTTGCTAAGATGGTGTTGGTGAAAGATGAGGCACTTTCCTAGTTGGCCAGTGCAAAACAGGTTCTTACTGAACTGAAAGCAGAGGTGGATAAGACGAGCTTGGATAATCTCGATTAGGTAAATGAATATATTGTTCTAATATTGTTCTTATGAAGTTGAACTAGCTATATGTTGTATTGTGCTATTTTCAGGTAGCTATCATACTATGATGTTAAAATATATTTATGTGCCTGATATGAAATTGGCAAACAACTGTTCGATATGAAATGTGAATTTGCGTAATGCTGGAATTATTAATTGTATACTAATAAACCTGCTAAATGTTTCATGGAACTTTGCAAACGGTTCTAGCAGTTAAAGCGTTTGTGATGGATAGCCCAATGCCACATAGTTTTCTTCATCAAATCGTGTGTGATGTAGTTGATAAAAGCAAACGGTTAACAAAGGCAGAGCATGTGTGATAGTTACACCTATCACACATGAGCCTATAAATAAACTTGTGTAGTATGTACATACGAATAGAAACGTTTTCCCTGAATTGACTGTGTGGGATGTACATACGAACAGAAACATTTTTCCTAGATTGACTGTGTGGGATGTACATTCGAACAGAAACGTTTTCCCTGGATTGATTGTGTGGGATGTACATACGAACGGAAACATTTTCCCTGGATTGACTGTGTGTGGTGTACATAAGAATGGAAACGTATTCCTTGGATTGACTGTGTGTGATACACATACGAACGAAAATGTTTTACTGGGATTCACCGTGTGCGATGTACATATGAACGGAAATGATTGGGTTTCCATGCCTCGCCCGATCGCACACGGGCTCATTTTGCCCCAGCCTGTGTCCCAGGAGGGCCTATCCCTGACGGTTTCTGGGTCGTGTGGCAAGGAACCCCCTATCACCCACACTCACTTGGCGAAAGTTCCAAATATCGTCGCGGAAAGGGGTTAAAAACCGTTTGTATAGCATCGACGCGTACCAGTGTACCTACACAGGACAATTTTCCATCGAGGTTAGTTTCATCCCATAGCTTATATATGCTCACCGTTCAGGATTTCGGTAGCTGGTACCATATAGGCTGGGGGCTGATAAGGGACTAATCGGTGAATCGGACTTTTAATTTAATATATCTGCAACTCATTTATCGTTAGGTTAACTAGGGCCATATCTAATATATCTGAGGCTATATAGCAACATGCACCGTACTTAATGTCTAAATATGCGATCCTAGGCTACATAGCAACAAGGAAGAGTGTTACCTTAATGTTCTGATGATGTCTAGATATACATAGAAGAGCAGAAGTGATGTCTACTACACAACCTTCTTCTTGTAGACGTTGTTGGCCCTCCAAGTGCAGAGGTTTGTAGGACAATAGCAAATTTCCCTCAAGTGGATGACCTAAGGTTTATCAATCCGTGGGAGGCGTAGGATGAAGATGGTCTCTCTCAAACAACCCTGCAACCAAATAACAAAGAGTCTCTTGTGTCCCCAACACACCCAATACAATAGTAAATTGTATAGGTGCACTAGTTTGGCGAAGAGATGGTGATACAAGTGCAATATGGATGGTAGATATAGGTTTTTATAATCTGAAAATATACAAACAACAAGGTAACTAATGATAAAAGTAAGCGAAAACGGTATTGCAATGCGTTGAAACAAGGCCTAGGGTTCATACTTTCACTAGTGCAAGTTCACTCAAAAATAATAACATAATTGGATCATATAACAATCCCTCAACATGCATCAAAGAGTCAATCCAAAGTCACTAATAGCGGAGAACAAACGAAGAGATTATTGTAGGGTACGAAACCACCTCAAAGTTATTCTTTCCGATCAATCCATTGGGCTATTCCTATAAGTGTCACAAACAGCCCTAGAGTTCGTAGTAAAATAACACCTTAAGACACAAATCAACCAAAACCATAATGTCACCTACATACTCCAATGTCACCTCAAGTATCGGTGGGTATGATTATACGATATGCATCACTCAATCTCAGATTCATCTATTCAACCAACACAAAGAACTTCAAAGAGTGCCCCAAAGTTTCTACCGGAGAGTCAAGATGAAAACGTGTGCCAACCCCTATGCATAGATTCCCAATGTCGCAGAACCCACAAGTTGATCACCAAAACATACATCAAGTGAATCAATATAATACCCCATTGTCACCACGGGTATCCCACACAAGACATACATCAAGTGTTCTCAAATCCTTAAAGACTCAATCTGATAAGATAACTTCAAAGGGAAAACTCAATCCATTACAAGAGATAGAGGGGGAGAAACATCATAAGATCCAACTATAACAGCAAAGCTCGCGGTACATCAAGATTGTGCCATATAAGAACACGAGAGAGAGAGAGAGAGATCAAAGACATAGCTACTGGTACATACCCTCAGCCCCGAAGGTGAACTACTCCCTCCTTGTCATGGAGAGCACCGGGATGATGAAGATGGCCACCGGTGATGGATTCCCCCTCTAGCAGGGTGCCGGAACAAGGTCCCGATTGGTTTTGGTGGCTACAGAGGCTTGCGGCGGGGGAACTCCCAATCTAGGTTATGTTCTGGAGGTTTGGGGATTTATAGGAGAGGTTGGCGTCGAGAACAACTCAGGGGGGCCCACGGAGAGTCCACGAGGCAGGGGGCGCACCCTAGGGGGTGGGCGTGCCCTCCACCCTTGTGGGGCCCATGGGACTCCCCTCCGGACTCTTCGTTCAAGTATTTTTTATATTTTCCAGAAAAAATCTCCGTTGATTTTGAGCGCATTCCGAGAACCTTTATTTTTGCACAAAAACAACACCATGGTAGTTCTGCTGAAAACATCGTTAGTCCAGGTTAGTTCTACCCAAATCATACCAAAATCATGTAAAAATATTATAAACATCGCATGAATACATCAAAAATTATAAATATGTTGGAGACGTATCAAGCAGCAACAACAACAACATAACCCTGTTTGGATACTTAACTTAGCTAGAGGTTAGAGTTAGTTTCTAGCTCATGACTAACCCTGAACTAACTCCATCCAAAGAGGTGTTTGGATGACAGGGTACTAGGAGAACTAGCTCCAGTTAACACCTCTTGGGTTGGATATTTTTTTGGGTGGGTTAGATGCAACTAGCTCAAACTAGCCTTCATGTTTGGATATACTTTAGGGCTATTTGAGCCCGAACTAGCTCAAACTAACTCTAACCCATGGATACAATAGCAGTTAATCAGCCAATAATTTGTAAGAATGCAATAAACTCCTTATGGCCCATTATATAAGATGTTAATTAATCTAATATGTGAGTATATTGGATGTTATAAGATATTGTAAAAGAGTGTTGTACTACATCATTGTGCAATTGCTGCTTAGCTTCTAATATTAACTTGGTGCTTTTAGGTACATATGTTATCGGTAAAGATCCATGCCTCGACCCTTTCTGTGTATGGGTCAATGAGATATCGATGAACCAGCGTCAAGTGAGGAAGTTGATAAAGATTGTTAGTAAAATGGGTCAAAAGATGGCAATTAAACTACTTGTTTACAGTTTATCCAATACAACAGCGAACTGCAGGATGGTAAGTAAAGAATCTGCACCCTTCTTTTTACTGCCCATAATTTGTTGTGTTAGATGACAATGTCTGAATCTTTTTCCTTTGAAGTGGTTCCCAAAGCAGTTTACTCAAGATTACCCCTCAAACTACATGATTGGTGGGCATGCAAAGGTTAAACTATTTCTACTAGAACACGATGATTATCTAGATGTTTTCATGAAGATCGTGAAGGATGGGCGGTCGGCTATCACCAGGGGTTGGACTAGAGTCGTGCGTGCCTTCTGCATGGAGGAGGGCACAATATGGGCATTCCGCTTCACCTTGTTCAGCAACCAGGATGTATTTCGCCTCTTTCTTTACCGTCTTTAATAGTACAAGTATACAACTATGGTTTATCATTCTTTATTTGGTTCTTATGTAATTCTTGAACATATGTACCTATGAATCGAATAATGCATTGGTAGTTTGAACCTGATGGATTTAAATAAAACTATAGCATACATTCAAATTCAAATCCGGTACAATTTGAAATAGGGTAATTAAATTACGGTGAAATTACGCTCTCCAGGTCGTTACGGCACACATGGTTGGTAAAACACAAACGTTTGTGATATACACCATAATCCGACACGGTTCATAGAGAGGAAATGTGTGCAAGCATGCACACAGTTGCCATTTGCAAAGCGTATGCGATGTCAGACAATATCAAAAATGGTGCGGGCAAACTAAATGTTTGTGATAGTTGCCTTATCGTACACGATTCGCAACCATGAAGTATTTCATATGAAGTATGCATCGTAAACGTTGCACCACAGAATAGCGTGTGTGGTAGTTGTTATGTATGACGATGTTACAATGGTCCAACGTTTCGTAATCCAATCCGACACTAGTACGACGATTAGCTAATCTTCTTAATTAGTTAAAGCATACCGTTTGGGAAAAGCGAATGTGTGTGATTCTGTGCTTATCATACATGTTCTATAATAGTGAACCGTTTGTGATGGCCCGCACATCGTAAACGTAGCACCACAAAATACCGATTGCGATGGCAATGCGAGCACAAACGAGTAGGAGTACTATATATGCATCCTGGCTCCCTACCCCTGACGGTTTCTGGGTCGTGTGGGAAGGACCCCCTATCTCCCACACTCATTTGGCGATGGTTCCAAATGCCGTCATGGAAAGGGGTTAAATACAGTTTGTATAGCATCGACGCGTACCAGTGTGTTGACAGAGTGGCCGAATTTATCTTGAGATCCGATCTGTTGGTTTCCTTTGTTTGGTCATCTTCGCCCTCACTTGCCAGGTGATACTCTGGCCCGGGTGTTGGTGTCAAAACTGGCGGATCTCGGGTAGGGGGTCCCGAACTGTGCGTCTAAGGTCGATGGTAACATGAGACAGGGGACACGATGTTTACCCAGGTTCGGCCCTCTCTATGGAGCTAATGCCCTACTTCCTGCTTGATTGATCTTGATGAATATGAGTATTACAAGAGTTGATCTACCACGAGATCGTAATGGCTAAACCCTAAAAGCCTAGCCTGTCTGACTATGATTATGAGGATATATCTGTATCCCTGATCCAGACTAAGCCCTCTGGTTTATATAGACACTGAAGGGGACTAGGGTTGTACAAGGTCGGTTACAGAAAAAGGAATCTCATATTTGGTCGCCAAGCTTGTCTTCCACGCCAAGTAGAGTCCCATCCGGACACGGGTAGAATCTTCGGCCTTTGTATCTTCACGGCCCATTAGTCCGGCCCATATCCAATAGGTCGGACGCCCGAGGACCCCTTAGTCCAGGACTCCTTTAGTAGCCCCTGAACCAGGCTTCAATGACGAGGTGTCCGGCGTGTAGATTGTCTTCGGCATTGCAAGGCGGGTTCCACTTTCTGAATACTCCGAGATAGTCTTCGGACGTAATGAACGTGTCCGGATCTGCAATACAAACACCACATACAACTCCAGAGAATATAATATTGCACGAGGCCCATCTGCTGACAACTTTTTGCAAGATGACATCATGTCTATCCGGTCATTATATAGAACAGTCTTTGTTTGCTGTTCCGCATTTCGAGATGCGGTTTCCATTGGCATGTATTGTCAAAGCAGAGATCGTGTCCCCTTATTGCGGGATTCTCATCAATACGAGCGTGGGTAATACAACCGTGTCGTTTGCACAACCCTTGGGAATAGGCGAGTTTTAGGGCGAGTGGGGAGGCATTCGATATTCACTGCCTTTATAAGGGGATAAGGACTCCCCTTCTTTTCCCACACCTTCTCTCTTCCCCTGCCCTTCCATTCTTGAGCTCCAACGCCCAAGTTCTCATCTTTCCCCACTCGAGCAAGCACTCAACCATGTCCGGATCCGGAGGTCAAGGCAAGTGGATGGCCTCTTCCGTCAAGGAGAAGGACATTACCGAGCTTCGGGCGGCCGGGTATCTGGAGAAGGAAATCGCCCAGCGTCTTCCAACCAAGGGCAAATCGTCCCTACACCAAAGCCCAATGAGAGGGTGGGATTCATCCCTCACTTCATCCGTGGGCTAGGGTTTCCACTCCGCCCTTTCGTCCGCGGGCTGATGTTCTATTATGGGCTAGACTTCCATGATCTAGCCCCGAACTCTTTCCTCAACATCTCGGCATTCATTGTCATGTGTGAGGATTTCCTCCGCATCCAACCCCACTTCGGGCCGTGGCTTAAGGTCTTCAACGTGAAGCCGAAGGTGGTGGATGGCCAGCACGCGGAGTGCGGAGGCGCCATGGTGAGCAAGCTGACCAATGTCTCCTGGCCAAAAGGTATTTTAGTGGAGACTGTCAAGGAGTGGCAAAAACTATGGTTCTATATCACAGAGCCCCGCGGCGCCACCTGGGCCGCGGCTGCCGAATTCAACTCCAGAGCTCAAATGCGGCTCACCTCCTGGATTGAGAAGGGTCCAAATTGGTCTTCGTCAGACGAGCTAATAGCGCTGCAAACGCGCATTCAAAGCATGGTGGATAAAAACGTTAAGCTCGTCGACGTAATCCAGGTGATGCTAGTTCGCCGAATTCTCCCATGCCAAAGCCGAAGCAGTCCTTTATGGGAATTCAATCCGAAGAAGCACCAAACTCTGGAAAGGCTCTTCGGAACCACTCACGAAGACGCCTGGAAGTTGCTCATTAAAGGCAATGAGACGCCGCCAGCCATAGACTCGGACCGCGGGCACGACATTACTCACCCCGCCGACGAGGTAAGCCTTTAACGCATCCTCTACTTGCTTGTTTCAAGGAGGATATCTAAACTTTTATTATTTTAGGTATGGATGGAGAGAGCGGAGCGGATTCGGTGTCCGGCTCCGCTACCCGAGGAACCAGTCATCCCGCGCCTGGCGAAGATGCTGGTACTGGCACCCTATAAGGCGCCGAAGAAGAAGGCCAAGGGGGTCCAGAGTGGTCCCCGCCGCAAGATGTGACGTCCAAAGACAAGACCCGCTCCTCCAGCGCTGAAGACGAGGAGGAGGAGGAGGAGAGCGATTCTCCCCCTGATGGGGGGAGGAAGAAGAGGGCGGCCTCCACAAATCTGGAGGCGGAGGCGCCTAAGAGGGGGAAAGGCCCTCTCACGGATAACTCCGTGTGGGACATCGACAGTAGTCCGGAGCGAAGCCCCCGAAACAAGCCTCTGACCGCGTCGTAAGTACTAAAACACACATATGTCCATGCGTCTGTCCTCTCTTGCTTCATAATATAATATGTTAATTTATGCCATTGCAGTCCGGCCCACGACAGCTCCCAACGATCCTCATCAAGAGGCTCGCTGGACTCGAAGGCGATGGCCTGCGAGTCACCACCGGCCGCTTACTCTCCCAAGGCCAAGGGGGGCGATGAGGTGCTGTCCCAAAGGACCTTCCCAGGCCAGGGAGAGGTTCAGGAGGCCATCATGGTGGCGCCGGGGGGCGAAACCTTGGTCGCCGGACACATGGGGGAACAGAACCCCATGGAGACTGACGATGGGGGCATGCTTAGTTCGGCCCCCATCCGAGCACGGATCCGGAGGCCCATACGGTTTCGGAATCCGACAAGCAGCCCCCTTCAAGATAAGGAGGCATGCCCGTCCCGCCGGTGACCTCTGTCCAACCAGAGGCGCCAGATAATCTACAGGAAGCGCTACGAGGCGCTTCCATTGTGGAAGAACACCGTATCCTTATGGGTACGGCGATTGAGAAGGTTCAGTCTGTCAAGAGCGGACTGACTGAAGCCTGCAGCGGCCTGCTGGCAGGTTTTAGGTAAGCGGTTTAATAGGGAAAATCCCAATATAGACAGTAGCCCCTGAGACACTGTCCGGTGTTCGGAAAGAAAAGCCGGACAGAGGATCAATTAAATTTCGCAGAAAACTAAGTAAATGTGTCTGATGTGAATAAGCAGGTGTCGTTGCTGGCCACGACCTCATACACTGCCCAAGTCTCCAGACTAAAGCAGAGACTGGAGCAGGCCGAGGAGGAGCTCGGCCAAGCGAGGAAGCAGCTGGAAGACCGGCAAGGTATGTAATGACTCGCTATATATTCGGAAAGAATAAATGATGTATATTGACCGTAGTGTCATGATATGTGTAGGAGCGATGACAGAGGTCGAGGCCCTTAAAAAGGCCCTGGCCGAAGCCGAGGGGAAAGCTGTCAAGGAGCAGGCCGCTCGTTAAGAAACTTAAGGCCAGGTTGAACGAGGTCCATCAAGAGCTCTAGGATGCTGTGAAGAAGTATGAGACCTTGTAGTGCGATGTTTCCGCTCGAGAGACCGAACTCGCCAAGGCTAGTCAAAGCGCGGAAGCGGCCCAGGTTGAAGCCCAGGGTGCCCTCCAGGAGATCCAGGAGGCCAAGAAGATCGCGGTGGGTAAGGCGTTTAGTATGCAAAGCAAGTATGTGAAGAAGAAGAAGTATTTCTTACTAACCCGGATTCGGAGTTCTTCACGGGCGTTTGCAGATCTGCCGCGCAGTGTGTCGGACGCTGCGGAGTTCTTCTGAGCCGAAGAAGGGAGCTCAATGGAGAAGCTGTTATGGTCGCAATATCTTGCGCCAGAACATCCAGTGCCCTTTAGCGATCAGCTGAAACAGCTGGTCGAGCTGCATAGGGTGGCCGAACTGGCCATGAAGGATTTAATAATCCGGTTGTGGCCTGCCGAAGTTATACCCAACAGCTAATTCAGACTCGTGAAGTGGCTGGTAGGTGCCAGCCCTCAGCTGGACATCGTCAAGAGGTCGGCCTGCATCGAGGGCGCGCGCATGGCCTTCGCCCGCGTCAAGGTGTGGTGGGCTGATACGTCTCCAACGTATCTATAATTTTTGATTGCTCCATGCTATATTATCTATCGTTTTGGACTATATTTGGCTTTATTTTCCACTTTTATATTATTTTTGGGACTAACCTATTAACCGGAGGCCCAGCCCAAAATTGCTGTTTTTTTTGCCTATTTGAGTGTTTCGGATAAACGAAATATCAAACGGAGTCCAAACGGAATAAAATCTTCGGAAACGTGATTTTCTCACCGAACATGATCCAGGAGACTTGGACCCTACTGCAAGGGATCAAAGAGGTGGTCACGAGGGTGGGGGGCGCCCCCCCTAGGGCGCACCCCCTGCCTCGTGGGCGCCTTGGTGCTCCACCGACGTACTCCTTCCTCCTATATATACACACGTACCCCCAAACGATCAGAACAGGAGCCAAAAAACTAATTCCACCGCCGCAACTTTCTGTATCCACGAGATCCCATCTTGGGGTCTGTTCCGGAGCTCCGCCGGAAGAGGGCCGTCATCACGGAGGGCTTCTACATCATCCTAGCCCCTCCGATGAAGTGTGAGTAGTTTACCTCAGACCTTCGGGTCCATAGTTAGTAGCTAGATGGCTTCTTCTCTCTCTTTGAATCTCAATACAAAGTTCTCCCCCTCTCTCGTGGAGATCTATCTGATGTAATCTTCTTTTTGCGGTGTGTTTGTTCACACTGATGAATTGTGGTTTATGATCAAGTCTATCTATGAATAATATTCGAATCTTCTCTAAATTCTTTTATGCATGATTGGTTATCTTTGCAAGTCTCTTTGAATTATCTGTTTGGTTTGGCCAACTATATTGGTAGTTCTTGCCATGGGAGAAGTGCTTAGCTTTGGGTTCGATCTTGCGGTGTCCTTACCCAGTGACAGAAGGGGCAGCAAGGCACGTATTGTATCATTGCCATCGAGGATAACAAGATGGGGTTTATTTCATATTGCATGAATTTATCTCTCTACATCATGTCATCTTGCTTAAGGCGTTACTCTGTTTTTAACTTAATACTCTAGATGCATGCTGGATAGCGGTCGATGAGTGGAGTAATAGTAGTAGATGCAGAATCGTTTCAATCTACTTCTCACGGACGTGATGCCTATATACATGAGCATGCCTAGATATTCTCATAATTATGCTCAATTCTATCAATTTCTCAACAGTAATTTGTTCACCCACCGTAGAATACTTATGCTCTTGAGAGAAGCCACTAGTGAGACCTAGGGCCCCCGGGTCTATTCTCATCATATCAATCTCCATCACTTTTGTATTTTTTTGCTATTTACTTTGTTTTTTCTTTTTACTTTGCATCTTTATATCAAAAATACCAAAAATATTCTATCTATCAGATCTCACTCTCGTAAGTGACCGTGAAGGACTTGACAACCCCTAATCGCGTTGGTTGCGAGTAGCTATCGCTTTGTGCAGGTACGAGGGACTTGAGTGTGGGATCCTACTGGATTGATACCTTGGTTCTCAAAAACTGAGGGAAATACTTACGCTACTCTGCTGCATCATCCCTTCCTCTTCGGGGAAAACCAACGCAAGCTCAAGACGTAGCAAGAAGGATGGCGCCGTTGCCGGGGAGTCTATGCAAAAAGTCAACATACCAAGTACCCATCACAATCCCTATCTCTCGCATTACATTATTTGCCATTTGCCTCTCGTTTTCCTCCCCCCCCCAATTCACCCTTACCATTTTATTTGCCCTCTCTCTCTATCCTCCCTCTCTATTTGCCTCTTTTGTCCGCTTGCTTTTTGTTTGCTCGTGTGTTAGATTGCTTGTTTGTCGCGATGGCTCAAGATACTACTAATTTGTGTGACTTCACCAATACCAATAATAATGATTTCCTTAGCACTCTGATTGCTCCTCTTACCGATGCTGAATCTTGTGAAATTAATATTGCTTTGTTGAATCTTGTTATGAAAGATCAATTCGCCGGCCTTCCTAGTGAAGATGCCGCTACTCATCTGAATAGCTTCGTTGATTTATGTGATATGCAAAAGAAAAAAGATGTCAATAATGATGTCGTTAAATTGAAGATATTTCCTTTTTCACTTAGAGATCGTGCTAAACCTTGGTTTTCGTCTTTGCCTAAGAATAGTACAGATTCATGGAACAAGTGCAAAGATGCTTTTATCTCTAAGTATTTTCCTCCCGCTAAGATCACATCTCTTAGAAACGATATAATGAACTTTAAACAACTTGATCATGAACATGTTGCACAAGCTTGGGAGAGAATGAAATTAATGATACGTAATTGCCCTACTCATGGTTTGAATTTGTGGATGATTATACAAAAAATTTATGCCGGATTGAATTTTGCTTCTAGAAATCTTTTAGATTCGGCCGCGGGAGGCACTTTTATGGAAATCACTTTAGGAGATGCTACCAAACTCCTAGATAATATTATGGTTAATTATTCTCAATGGCATACTAAAAGAACTTCTAATAAAAAAAGTGCATGCGATAGAAGAAATTAATGTGTTGAGTGGAAAGATGGATGAACTTATGAAATTATTTGCTACTAAGAGCGTTTCTTCTGATCCTAATGATATGCCTTTGTCTACTTTGATTCAGAATAATAATGAATCTATGGATGTGAATTTTGTTGGTAGGAATAATTTTGGTAACAACGCTTATAGAGGGAATTTTAATCCTAGGCCATATCCTAGTAATCCTTCTAATAATTATGGGAATTCCTACAACAACTCTTATGGAAATTATAATAAGATGCCCTCTAATTTTGAATCTAATATTAAATAATTTATTTCTTCGCAAAAGAATTTTAATGCTATGATTGAAGAAAAATTGCTTAAGATTGATGATTTGGCTAGAAACGTTGATAGAATTGCTCTTGATGTTGATGCTTTGAAACTTAGATCTATTCCACCTAAGCATGATATTAATGAGTCTCTAAAAGCCATGAGAATTTCAATTGATGAGTGTAAGGAAAGAACCGCTAGGATGCGTGCTTCCAAAGATGCCTTTATTAAAGTGTGTTCTTCCAATTCCTATGAAATCAAGATGAAGATCTAAAAGTTATTGATGTGTCTCCAATTAAATCTTTATTTGGCAATATGAATATTGATGAAACTGAATATGATCTTCCTTTACCTAGAAGGCGTTCTAAAAATTCGGAGTATTTAGACTTTAATGATGAAATTGATGAAAGTGGGATTGAAAGAAATAAAAATCTAGATGTTGATAAACCCAATATATTGGATTTCAAGGAATTTAATTATGAAAATTTCTCTTTGATTGATTGTATTTCCTTGTTGCAATCCGTGCTAAATTCTCCACATGCTTATAGTCGAAATAAAGCCTTCACCGAACATATTGTTGATGCCTTGATGCAATCTTATGAAGAAAAACTTGAGTTGAAAGTTTCTATCCCGAGAAAACTCTATGATGAATGGGAACCAACTATTAAAATTAAAATTAAATATCATGAGTTTTATGCTTTGTGTAATTTGGGTGCTAGTTTCTCTACTATTCCCAAGACTTTGTGTGATTTACTAGATTTCCGTAATTTTGATGATTGCTCTCTAAACTTGCATCTTGCGGATTCCACTATTAATAAACCTATGGGAAGGATTAATGATGTTATTATTTTTGCAAATAGGAATTATGTGCCCGTAGATTTCATTGTTCTTGATACAGATTGCAATCCTTCTTGCCCTACTATTCTTGGTAGACCTTTCCTTAGAACGGTTGGTGCGATTATTGATATGAAGGAAGGGAATATTAGATTTCAATTTCTATTAAAAAAGTGCATGGAACACTTTCCAAGAAATAAAATAAAATTACCATATGAAACTATCATGAGAGCCACTTATGGATTGCCTACCAAAGATGGCAATACCTAGATCTATTCTTGCTCGTTATGCCTAGCTAGGGGCGTTAAACGATAGCGCTTGTTGGGAGGCAACCCAATTTTTTTTATTCCTTGCTTTTTGCTCCTGTTTAGTAATAAATAAATTATTTAGCCTCTTTTTTGGTTGTGTTTTTGTGTTTAATTAGTGTTTGTGTCAAGTAGAACCGTTGGGAAGACTTGGGGAAAGTCTTGTTGAACTTGCTGTAAAAAACAGAAACTTTAGCGCTCACGAGAACTGCTGTCATTTTTATTTGAAGAGTGATATTTAGTTAATTCTTTTTGAAGATGATTAATAGATAAATTCCTCACGTCCAGCAATTTATTTTAGAATTTTTGGGTTCCAGATATTGCGCTAGATACAGATTACTACAGACTGTTCTGTTTTTGACAGATTCTGTTTTTCGTGTGTTGTTTGCTTATTTTGATGAATCTATGGCTAGTAAAATCATTTATAATCCATAGAGAAGTTGGAATACAGTAGGTTTAACACCAATATAAATAAAGAATGAGTTCATTACAGTACCTTGAAGTGGTCTTTTGTTTTCTTTCGCTAACGGAGCTCACGAGTTTTCTATTTTGAGTTTTGTGTTGTGAAGTTTTCAAGTTTTGGGTGAATTCTTTTGACGGATCATGGAACAAGGAGTGGCAAGAGCCTAAGCTTGGGTATTCCCATGGCACCCCCAAGATAATTCAAGGACACCAAAAAGTCAAAGCTCGGGGATGCCCCCGGAAGGCATCCCCTCTTTCGTCCACTTCCATCGGTAATTTACTTGGAGCTATATTTTTATTCACCAACATGATATGTGTTTTGCTTGGAGCGTCTTGTATTATTTGTGTCTTTGTTTGTTAGTATGCCACAATCATCCTTGTTGTACACACCTTTTGAGAGAGCCATACATGAATTAAAATTTGATAGAATACTCTATGCGCTTCACTTATATCTTTTGAGCTAAGTAGTTTTGCTCTATGTGCTTCACTTACATCTATTGAGCTAAGTAGTTTTGCTCTATGTGCTTCACTTATATCCTTTGAGCTATATAATTTTACTCTATGTGCTTCACTTATATCTTTTGAGCGTTATAATTTTGCTCTATGTGCTTCACTTAGATCTTTTAGAGCACGGTGGTGGGTATGTTTTAAAGAAACTATTGATCTCTCATGCTTCACTTAAATTAATTTGAGATTCTCTTAATACCATGGTAATTTGCCTAATAATAATATGCTTGGTATTCAAGATTTGTGAAACTCTCTTTTGAGTGTGTTGAATACTAAGAAAAGATTGAAGCATGATAATTGTTTTGAGTTATGGAGGTGATAATATTAAAGTCATGCTAGTTGAGTAGTTGTGAATTTAAAGAATACTTGTGATAAAGTTTGTGATTCCCGTAGCATGCACGTATGGTGAACCGTTATGTGATGAAGTCGGAGCATGATTTATTTATTGATTGTCTTTCTTATGAGTGGCGGTTGGGGACGAGCGATGGTCTTTTCCTACCAATCTATCCCCCTAGGAGCATGCGCGTAATACTTTGCTTTGATAACTTCTAGATTTTTGCAATAAGTATATGATTTCTTTATGAATAATGTTGAGTCCATGGATTATACACACTCTCACCCTTCCACCTTTGCTAGCCTCTCTAATACCGCGCAACTTTCGCCGGTATCATACACCTACCATATACCTTCCTCAAAACAGCCACCATACCTACCTATTATGGCATTTCCATAGCCATTCCGAGATATATTGCCATGCAACTTTCCACCATCTAGTTCATCATGACACACTTCATCATTGTCATATTGCATATCCAGGCACACCGCCGGATGCATTCACATAGAGTCATATTTTGTTCTAAGTATCGAGTTGTAATTGTTGAGTTATAAGAAAAATAAAGTGTGATGATCATCATTATTAGAGCATTGTCCCAGTGAGGAAAGAATGATGGAGACTATGATTCCCCCATAAGTCGGGATGAGACTCCGGACGAAAAAAAAGAGGCCATAAAAAGAGAGAAAAGGCCCAAACAAAAAAATGTTACTATCCTTTTACCACACTTGTGCTTCAAAGTAGCACCATGATCTTCATAGTAGAGAGTCTCTCATGTTATCACTTTCATATACTAGTGGGAATTTTTCATTATAGAACTTGGCTTGTATATTCCAATGATGGGCTTCCTCAAATTGCCCTAGGTCTTCATGAGCAAGCAAGTTGGATGCACACCCACTTAGTTTCTTTTTGAGCTTTCATATACTTATAGCTCTAGTGCATCCGTTGCATGGCAATCCCTACTCACTCACATTGATATCAATTGATGGGCATCTCCATAGCCCGTTGATACGCCTAGTTGATGTGAGACTATCATCTCCTTTTTGTCTTCTCCACAACCACCATTCTATTCCACCTATAGTGCTATATCCATGGCTCACGCTCATGTATTGCGTGAAGATTGAAAAAGTTTTGAAAAAGTTAGGGTATGAAACAATTGCTTGGCTTGTCATCGGGGTTGTGCATGATTTATATACTTTGCGTGGGGAAGATGGAGCATAGCTAGACTATATGATTTTGTAGGGATTACTTTCTTTGGCCATGTTACTTTGAGAAGACATAATTGCTTTGTTAGTATGCTTGAAGTATTATTATTTTCTATGTCAATATAAACTTTTATCTTGAATCTTTCTAATCTGAATATTCATACCACAATTAATAAGATTTGCATTGAAATTATGCCAAGTAGCACTCCGCATCAAAAATTCTTTTTTTTATCATTTACCTACTCGAGGACGAGCAGGAATTAAGCTTGGGGATGCCTGATACGTCTCCAACGTATCTATAATTTTTGATTGCTCCATGCTATATTATCTACTGTTTTGGACTATATTGGGCTTTATTTTCCACTTTTATATTATTTTTGGGACTAACCTATTAACCGGAGGCCCAGCCCAGAATTGCTGTTTTTGCCTGTTTCAGTGTTCCGGATAAACGGAATACCAAACGGAGTCCAAACGGAATAAAATCTTCGGAAACGTGATTTTCTCACCGAATGTGATCTAGGAGACTTGGACCCTACTGCAAGGGATCAAAGAGGTGGTCACGAGGGTGGGGCGCCCCCCCTAGGGCGCCCCCTGCCTCGTGTGCCCCTCGGTGCTCCACCGACGTACTCCTTCCTCCTATATATACACACGTACCCCCAAACGATCAGAACAGGAGCCAAAAACCTAATTCCACCGCCGCAACTTTCTGTATCCACGAGATCCCATCTTGGGGCCTTTTCCGGAGCTCCGCCGGAAGAGGGCCGTCATCACGGGGGGCTTCTACATCATCCTAGCCCCTCCGATGAAGTGTGAGTAGTTTACCTCAGACCTTCGGGTCCATAATTAGTAGCTAGATGGCTTCTTCTCTCTCTTTGAATCTCAATACAAAGTTCTCCCCCTCTCTCATGGAGATCTATTCAATGTAATCTTCTTTTTGCGTTGTGTTTGTTGAGACCGATGAATTGTGGGTTTATGATCAAGTCTATCTATGAATAATATTTGAATCTTCTCTGAATTCTTTTATGCATGATTGGTTATCTTTGCAAGTCTCTTCGAATTATCCGTTTGGTTTGGCCAACTAGATTGGTAGTTCTTGCCATGGGAGAAGTGCTTAGCTTTGGGTTCGATCTTGCGGTGTCCTTACCCAGTGACAGAAGGGGCAGCAAGGCACATATTGTATCGTTGCCATCGAGGATAACAAGATGGGGTTTATTTCATATTGCATGAATTTATCTCTTCTCTACATCATGTCATCTTGCTTAAGGCGTTTACTCTGTTTTTAACTTATACTCTAGATGCATGCTAGGATACGGATGAGAGTGAGTAATAGTAGTAGATGCAGAATCGTTTCGATCTACTTGTCACGGACGTGATGCCTATATACATGATCATCCCTAGATATTCTCATAATTATGCTCAATTCTATCAATTGCTCAACAGTAATTTGTTCACCCACCGTAGAATACTTATGCTCTGAGAGAAGCCACTCTAGTGAGACCTATGGCCCCCGGGTCTATTCTCATCATATCAATCTCCATCACTTTTATATTGTTTTGATATTTACTTTGTTTTTACTTTTTACTTTGCATCTTTATATCAAAAATACCAAAAATATTCTATCTATCAGATCTCACTCTCGTAAGTGACCGTGAAGGGCTTGACAACCCCTAATCGCATTGGTTGCGAGTAGCTATCGCTTTGTGCAGGTACGAGGGACTTGAGCGTGGGCTCCTACTGGATTGATACATTGGTTCTCAAAAACTGAGGGAAATACTTACGCTACTCTACTGCATCATCCCTTCCTCTTCGGGGAAAACCAACGCAAGCTCAAGACGTAGCATGGGTGAAGATGGATGCTGTAAAACTTGTGACCGAGGGGCCACCTGAAGGCAAGGAGCACCGCACACCGGAGCGGTATTTTGAGGACGTCCTGGAGGGGTCCCGCATTGTGGCGACGCAATGTGCGCAAGACATTATTTTTGAATGAATATCTTCATGTTGTCTCTGCCTTGCATGATGAAACAAATTGTGTTATGTAATATAATGTTTGTTTAAAAAAATCACCTCATGTGCGGCCGTATTGTGTGAAATCTGAGAGTTGGCCAGTCGTCGGCTTCTGCCCCCACGTAGGAAGTACGGGGTGTTCGGGATGTAATCTAAACACTCTTGATCCAATTGTTTGGTCCTTGAAGGAGGTGTTTAGCACAGCGAACCAGGCAATCAGACTATGCGACTTGAACACCCTCACTTAGCCATAGGAGTTTGGCTATAAAAATTTAGGCGCAGCTCCTGGTATCCGAACTAGGAAGCTATGAACACCCGATCGGGAAAGTACCAATCCCTCACATAATGCGGAAAAAATCTCTAACAATTTGAGACCTCCGAAGAGCTGACCGGCTCTTGCCGCATCATGACAGTCAGTTTTCGGCTTTCTCTACTAAGGTGCTCATCCGGGTAAACCAGGGCACAATCGCAGTAGTTCTCCCTTTACTATCCTAGCCGATACAATGGAACATAAGGTAGTAAGCACAGGAGCCAGGCAACCCAACTATTGACCAAAGACATGATTCGGAGCCAATGCATATAATGCTAAATTCGGGGTGTCAAACTATACTATAAAAGTGTTCGGACTTTTTTTGCCATGTTGTGGGGCGCTATGAAGCCCCTGGCAAATTGGAACGTACCAAAGTGTACGGGTGCTATTTGATGAGGTTACCAATAGAAAAAAACAGAAAAGGAGCAAGGGTAATGAGCCAAGGCCGCAAACTGTTTCCGTTATAATTTGATTAATACATTGAAGCACATTGATACAAATAGTGTAATAAGCAACGGACTAAGCCACGACTAAGAGAGAGCTGCGTGTGGGTCCTGGAAATAGGTAGAGTGATTGTTAAAGAGACTACCTAAAGATTCCCCTATACGTTTGTGATTCGTGTCAACTTGGCATGTTTATCCTTTGGAAGGACCGGTGATTGGGCCACTAGGGGGAACCTGTGGAAAGAAAATCTGAAAAGGAAAAAAGGAAACAGTGAGGGTATGTGTGTCCGGGAGCGGTCGAGCCGTATTGTGGATCACATGCTAGTTATGCCTCCGTCTATGCCCATGGTATCTTGAGTGCGTAGGTATGTACGCACGGTACAAACGCCTCTACTTGATCGGCACTGGGACGGAGGTGATGACCCACAAGTATAGGGGATCTATCATAGTCCTTTCTATAAGTAAGAGTGTCGAACCCAACAAGGAGCAGAAGGAAATGATAAGCGGTTTTCAGCAAGGTATTATCTGCAAGTACTGAAATAAGTGGTAACAGATAGTTTTGTGGTAAGATAATTTGTAACGAGCAACAAGTAACAAAAGTAAATAAAGTGCAGCAAGGTGTCCCAATCCTTTTTGTAGCAAAGGACAAGCCTGGACAAACTCTTATATAAGGAAAAGCGCTCCTAAGGACACATGGGAATATCGTCAAGCTAGTTTTCATCACGTTCATATGATTCGCGTTCGGTACTTTGATAATTTGTCATGTGGGTGGACCGGTGCTTGGGTGTTGTTCTTACTTGAACAAGCATCCCACTTATGATTAACCTCTATTGCAAGCATCCGCAACTACAACAAAAGTATTAAGGTAAACCTAACCATAGCATGAAACATATGGATCCAAATCAGCCCCTTACGAAGCAACGCATAAACTAGGGTTTAAGCTTCTGTCACTCTAGAAACCCATCATCTACTTATTACTTCACAATGCCTTCCTCTAGGCCCAAATAATGGTGAAGTGTTATGTAGTTGACGTTCACATAACACCACTAGAGGCTAGACAAGATACATCTCATCAAAATATCGAACGAATACCAAATTCACATGACTACTAATAGCAAGACTTCTCCCTTGTCCTCAGGAACAAACGTAACTACTCACAAAGCATATTCATGTTCATAATCAGAGGGGTAATAATATGCATAAAGGATCTGAACATATGATCTTCCACCAATTAAATCAACTAGCATCAACTACAAGGAGTAATTAACACTACTAGCAACCTACTAGCACCAATCCCGGGCTTGGGGACAAGAATTGGATACAAGAGATGAACTAGGGTTTTGAGATGAGATGGTGCTGATGAAGATGTTAATGGAGATTGCCCTCTCCCGATGAGAGGAGCGTTGGTGATGACGATGGCGATGATTTCCCCCTCTGGGAGGGAAGTTTCCCCGGCAGAACAGCTCGGCCGGAGCTCTAGATTGGATCTGCCAAGGTTCCGCCTCGTGGCGGGGGAGTTTCGTCTCGAAAGGTTGCTTATTGTTTTTTTCTCGACGAAAGACTTCATATAGCAGAAGGTGGTCATCTTGAGAGCCACCAGGGGGCCCACGAGGTAGGGGGCGCGCCCTAGGGAGGCGCCCCCACCCTCGTGGAAAGGGTGTGGGCCCCCTGGTCTTCATCTTTGGCGAGGATTTTTCATTATTTATTATAAGGTATTCCGTGGAGTTCAGGACTTTGGAGTTGTGCAGAATAGGTCTCTAATATTTGCTCCTTTTCCAGCCGAGAATTCCAGCTGCCGGCATTCTCCCTCCTTTATGTAAACCTTATAAAATAAGAGAGAATAGCCACAAGTATTGTGACATAATGTGAAATAACAGCCCATAATGCAATAAATATCGATATAAAAGCATGATGCAAAATGGACGTATCAACTCCCCCAAGCTTAGACCTCGCTTGTCCTCAAGCGAAAGCCGATAACAATAAATGTGTCCTCATGTTTAGAGGTAGAGGCATCGATAAAAATAAAATACGGACATGAGGGCATCATGATTATTCTCATAACAGCAACATACATAGATATTGTCATATGATTACTTATGTTCAAGTGATGATCTATTCACAATGCAAAAGTATGAATCATAAACCTTATTGAGAACCAACAAACTATAACCTCAGTCATTGAAGCAATTGCAATTTATCATAACATCAGAAAGAGTCTATGTCAGAGCTAAAAAGCAAGTCCACATACTCAACTATCATCTAGCCCTTCATAATTGCCAACACTCGCGCAATACTTGTGGTTACGGAGTTTTAATCGGACACAGAGAAAGATAGGAGCTTATAGTTTCGCCCCACAACCTTTTACCTCAAGGGTAATGTAAACAATAATAACTCATGACCCCCTACATCCAATTAGATATATATATATATATATATATATATATATATATATATCAGGTTCTTTCCAACATGCTGGGCTTGCCAAAGGATAAAATGAAAAAGGGAGAGGTTAAGATCACCATGACACTTGCATAAGGTAGAAGATAATAATAAAAGATAGGCCCTTCGCAGAGGGAAGCAAAGGTTGCCATGCGCTTTTATGGTTGGATGCACAAAATCTTAATGCGAAAGAACGTCACTTTATATTGCCCCTTGTGATATGAACCTTTATTATGCAGTCCGTCGCTTTTATTACTTCCACATCACAAGATCGTATAAAGCTTATTTCTCCCACACTAATCATACATATTTAGAGCAATTTTTATTGCTTTGCACCGATGACAACTTACTTGAAGGATCTTACTCAATCCATAGGTAGATATGGTGGACTCTCATGGCAAAACTGGTTTAAGGGTATTTTCAAAGCACAAGTAGTATCTCTACTTGGTGCTGAGAATTTGGCTAGCATGAGGGGGAAAGGCAAGCTCAACATGTTGGATGATCCATGAAAACATACTTTATCTCAGATATAAGCAATGTTGGGGATATCGCTTATCGGGAATTTATCGGTCGACCCATGATAAGGGGTAAATCGGTCAATTTATCGGCATATCGGCCAATTTATTGCCATATCGGCTGATTTATCGGCCCATTTATCTTATCGGTGAGACACTGGTAAGCGATAAATCGGTCGATTTATCGGAATATCGGAAGATATCTTGAACAGTGGATATAAGAAAACATAACCCATTACGTTGTCTTCCTTGTCCAACATCAACTCTTTAGCATGTCATATTTTGATGAGTGCTCCCAATCATAAAAGATGTCAATAATAGTATATTTATATGTGAAACCTCTCTTTCCTTATTACGTCCTATTAATTGCAACGATGACCAAAGCTGTGTCTGCCAACTCCCAATAACTTTTAATCATCACACTCTTTCTATGTGAAGTCATTACTATCAATAAGATCAATATGAACTTTTGTTTCTTCTTATTCTTTTTCTCTTTTCATTTATTCACCCAAGATCATAGCAAGAAAATCAAGCCCTTGACTCAACACTAATCTTTATTATATAGCTCACTGACTCGATTACCTAGAGAGATCATAAGGCAAAACTCAAAACTAGATCATGCCATAAACTTTATTCTACTAGATCAAAATACTACTAATAGGATCGTACTAAGGAAAACGGTAATGATAGGAGTTGTGATTGTGATACGATACCGGGGCACCTCCCCCAAGCTTGGCGGTTGCCAAGGGGAGTGCACATACCCATGTTATATATCTCCTTGGTTGGTGAAGATGGAGGTGATGGATAGTCGCACAGCGAGTGTAAGAGGTCCTCTAGCTTGCGAATAATGCCCTTGAGTGCAAAGATATGCTCCTTCAACAAAATATTTTCACTTGTGAGATACTTGTTTCGAATACGAGTTAACTCAATCATCTGGAAAGCTTCGATCTCTATTGGGGTAAGAAGGTTGTGATCAAGTTGAAGGATGTCTTCTGTTGCCGGAGCTTGGTTCTCCGTGGCCTTCTTGATCCCTTCATCCTTGTTGATCTCCATGGGTTCTTCCCTCTTCAGCTCTATCTTCATTAGCCAGGCATCTTTGTCACCGTTGTTGGAGGAGGGGGACGACATGATGCCTGGCCTTGACAACCCTGACAGAGAACAGCCCAAAACAAGAACAGAGGATATTTGCGTGATACGCGAGTCAAAACCTTCGGGAGAATATATAGTGAATTTTTATCGACCAAAATACGTATCGTGCAAGAAAACGGAGTCCGAAAGGCACACGAGGTGCTCACGAGGTAGGGGCGCGCCCCGAGGGGTAGGGCGCGCCCTCCACCCTCGTGGGGCCCTCGTGTCCTTCCCGGACTGCTACTTAATTTTCTATTTTTCTAAATATTCCAAAACGGAGAAATATTGCCTTAAAAATTGTTTTGGAGTCGGTTTACTTACCGTACCACATACCTATTCCTTTTCGGAGTCTGAAACGTTCTGGAAAGTGTCCCTTATGTATTCCTCCGGGGTTACGGTTTCAATAATATTGGTTTCTATATTTATGGGATTACCTGAGATATAATGTTTAATTCTCTGACCGTTTACCACCTTCGGATTTGTGCCTTCAAAGTTGTTGATTTTTATGGCACCGGAACGATAGACCTCCTCGATAACATAGGGGCCTTCCCATTTAGAGAGAAGTTTTCCTGCAAAAAATCTTAAACGAGAGTTGTATAGCAATACATAATCACCTACATTAAACTCACGCTTTTGTATCCTTTTGTCATGCCATCTTTTAACCTTTTCTTTAAACAACTTGGCATTTTCATAAGCTTGGGTTCTCCATTCATCAAGTGAGCTAATATCAAATAACCTCTTTTCACCGGCAAGTTTGAAATCATAGTTGAGCTCTTTAATAGCCCAATATGCCTTATGTTCTAGTTCGAGAGGTAAGTGACATGCTTTTCCATAAACCATTTTATATGGAGACATACCCATAGGATTTTTATATGTAGTTCTATAAGCCCATAATGCATCATCAAGTTTCTTGGACCAATTCTTTCTAGATCTATTAACAGTATTTTGCAAAATTAATTTGAGTTCTCTATTACTCAATTCTACTTGACCACTAAACTGTGCGTGATACGGAGATGCAATTCTATGATTGACGTCATATTTAGCAAGCACTTTACGGAAAGCACCATGAATAAAATGAGAACCACCATCAGTCATTAAATATCTAGGGACTCCAAACCTCGGAAAAATAACTTCTTTAAGCATTTTAATAGAAGTGTTATGATCAGCACTACTAGTTGGAATAGCTTCTACCCACTTAGTAACGTAATCAACAACAACTAAAATATGTGTATATCCATTAGAGGCAGGAAAAGGTCCCATATAATCAAAGCCCCAAACATCAAATGGTTCAATAACAAGTGAATAATTCATAGGAATTTCTTGACGTCTACTAATATTACCAATTCTTTGACATTCATCACAAGATAGGACAAACTTACAGGCATCCTTGAAGAGAGTAGGCCAATAAAAACCGGATTGCAATACCTTATGTGCAGTTCTATCTCCCGCGTGGTGTCCTCCATAAGTTTCGGAGTGGCACTTGCGTAGGATATGTTCCTGTTCATGCTCAGGTACACAACATCTAATAACACCATCTACTCCTTTATAAAGATGTGGGTCATCCCAAAAGTAATGTCTCAAATCATTGAAGAACATTTTCTTTTGTTGGTATGTGAAGCTAGGTGGTATAAATTTAGCAACTATGTAATTAGCATAATCAGCATACCAAGGGGTACTACGAGAAGTACTTATGACATTTAATTGTTCATCAGGAAAGCTATCATCAGTAGGTAGTGGGTCATCAAGAACATTCTCTAACCTAGATAAGTTGTCTGCAACGCGATTCTTAGCTCATTTTCTATCAACAATATGCAAATCAAATTCTTGTAGCAAGAGAACCCATCTAATAAGTCTAGGTTTAGCATCTTTCTTCTCCATAAGATAATTAATAGCAGCATGATCAGTGTGGATAGTTACTTTAGAATCAACAATATAAGGTCTGAACTTATCACAAGCAAATACAACTGCTAAAAGTTCTTTTTCAGTAGTAGCATAATTTCTTCGAGCATTGTCTAGAGTCTTACTTGCATAATGGATAACATTTAATTTCTTATCAACTCTTTGCCCTAGAACAGCACCTACAGCATAATCGCTAGCATCACACATAATTTCAAAGGGTAAATTCCAATCAGGTGGCTGAACAACAGGTGCAAAGACTAATGCTTTCTTAAGTATTTCAAATGCTTCTACACAATCATCATCAAAGACAAATGGTATATCTTTTTTGTAATAAATTAGTCAGAGGCCGAGAAATTTTTGAGAAGTCCTTAATGAACCTCCTATAAAATCCGGCGTGACCAAGGAAACTTCTTATACCTTTGATGTCCTTGGGACATGGCATCTTTTCAATAGCATCAACCTTGGCTTTATCAACTTCAATACCTCTTTCATAAACTTTATGCCCCAAGACAATACCTTCATTAACCATAAAGTGGCACTTTTCCCAATTCAAGACAAGATTAGTTTCTTCACATCTCTGCAAAACTCGATCAAGATTGCTCAAGCAATCATCAAAAGAAGATCCATAGACGGAAAAGTCGTCCATGAAAACCTCACAAATCTTTTCACAAAAGTCAGAGAATATAGCCATCATGCATCTTTGAAATGTAGCAAGTGCATTACATAAACCAAAAGGCATACGTCTATAAGCAAAAGTGCCAAAAGGGCATATGAAAGTAGTTTTTGATTGATCTTTAGCCGACACAGGTATTTGAGAGAAACCAGAATAACCATCTAGAAAGCAGTAATGTGTATGCTTGGATAATCTTTCTAGCATTTGATCAATAAAAGGTAAGGGGTAATGATCTTTCTTAGTAGCCTTATTTAATTTGCGGAAATCAATTACCATCCTATAACCTGTAATAATTCTTCGTGGAATCAATTCATCTTTATCATTAGGAACAACAGTAATACCTCCCTTCTTAGGGACACAATGAACAGGACTTACCCACTGATTATCAGCAACGGGATAAATTATACCTGCCTCTAGAAGCTTTAGTGTTTCTTTTCTTACCACTTCTTTCAGTTTAGGATTCAAACATCGTTGAGGATCACGAACTGGTTTGGCATCTGCTTCCAAATTTATTTTATGTTGACATAGAGTGGGACTAATGCCCTTAAGATCATCAAGAGTATATCCAATAGCAGCGCGGTGCTTCTTCAGAGTTTTCAATAATCTTTCTTCTTCATGCTCTGAAAGGTTAGCACTAATAATAACAGGATATATCTTCTTTTCATCAAGATAAGCATATTTAAGATTATCAAGCAACGGTTTAAGCTCAAACACGGGATCACCCTTAGGTGCAGGGGGATCCCCTAGGATTTCAACAGGCAAATTGTGTTTCAGAATAGGTTCCTGTTTAAAGAATACTTCATCTATTTCCCTTCTTTCATTCATAAACATATCATTCTCATGGTCTAGCAAATATTGTTCTAAATGATCACTAGGAGGTACGGCAATAGAAGCAAGACCAATAATTTCTTCCTTACTAGGCAATTCTTCTTCACGGTGTTGTTTACTAAATTTAGAGAAATTAAACTCATGAGTCATATCATCTAAGCCGACAGTAACAACATCCCTTGTGCAATCTATGGTAGCATTAAGAGTATTTAAGAAGGGTCTACCAAATATAATGGGACAAAAGCTATCTTGTGGGGAATCAAGAACAAGAAAATCAGTGGGATATTTAGTTTTCCCACACAAGACTTCAACATCCCTAACAATTCCCATTGGTGAAATAGTATCTCTATTAGCCAGTTTAATAGTAACATCAATTTCTTCTAAATCAACAGGTGCAATGTCATGCATAATTTCTTTGTATAAGTCAATAGGTATTGCACTAGCACTAGCACCCATATCACATAAGCCATGATAACAATGATCTCCTATTTTAACAGAAATAACAGGCATGCCTACCACAGGTCTATTTTTTTCTTTAGCACAAGGTTTAGCAATTCTAGCAGTTTCACCACAGAACTGAATAACATGCCCATCAATATTATCAGATAAGAGATCTTTAACAATAGCAATATTAGGTTCAACTTTAACTTGCTCAGGAGGTGTATATGTTTTAATATTGCATTTACGAACCACAGTTGAAGCTTTAGCATGATCCTTTATCCTAACAGGGAAAGGTGGTTTCTCAACATAACAGGTAGGAACAATAGGATCATTATAAGTGACAGCCTTTTCTTCAACTTTAATTGGTGCAGCTACTTTTACTTCTATGGGAGGATGATATTTAAACCACTTCTCCTTAGGGAGATCAACATAAGTAGCAAAAGATTCACAGAAAGAAGCTACTATCTCAGAATCAAGTCCATATTTAGTGCTAAACTTACGGAAAATATCGGTATCCATAAAAGATTTAACACAATCAAAACTAGGTGTCATACCTGACTCCTTACCATTGTCGAGGTCCCAATATTCAGAGTTGCGTTTAATTCTATCCAATAAATCCCATCTAAATCCAATAGTCTTCATCATAAAAGAGCCAGCACAAGAAGTATCGAGCATGGTGCGATTATTTTCAGAAAGCCGAGCGTAAAATTTTTGAAGAATTGTTTCTCTTGGAAGCTCATGATTGGGGCATGAATATAACATTGATTTAAGCCTCCCCAAGCTTGAGCGATGCTTTCTCCATCGCGAGGCCAAAAATTATATATATAATTGCGGTCATGATGAACATGATGCATAGGGTAATACTTTTGATGAAATTCCAATTTCAATCTTCTATAGTTCCATGATCTCGTATCATCACATAGCCTATACCATGTCAATGCGTCTCCCTTCAAAGATAAAGGGAAGACCTTCTTCTTAGCAACATCATCAGGTATATCTGCAAGCTTAAATAATCCACAAACTTCATCCACATATATTAGGTGTTCATCAGGATGCTTTGTTCCATCTCCTGTAAAAGGATTGGCTAGCAGTTTTTCTATCATACTCGAAGGATACTCATAAGGAATTTCATTTTCAATAGGTTTAGTAGGTTGAGGAGCAACTCTTTGCTCTACTGGTCGGGGTGAAGATACCCTGAACAAGCCCCTCAGAGGATTACTTTCCATAGTAACAAGTGATAGTAAATTTCAGCACACTATATAAATTTTTCCTTACCAAATTCCACCTACCAAAGGTGCTTCACTCCAAGGCAACGGCGCCAGAAAAGAGTCTTGATGACCCACAAGTATAGGGGGTCTATCATAGTCCTTTCGATAAGTAAGAGTGTCGAACCCAACGAGGAGCAGAAGGAAATGATAAGCGGTTTTCAGCAAGGTATTCTCTGCAAGTACTGAAATAAGTGGTAACAGATAGTTTTGTGGTAAGATAATTTGTAACAAGCAACAAGTAACAAAAGTAAATAAAGTGCAGCAAGGTGGCCCAATCCTTTTTGTAGCAAAGGACAAGCCTGGACAAACTCTTATATAAGGAAAAGCGCTCCCGAGGACACATGGGAATATCATCAAGCTAGTTTTCATCACGTTCATATGATTCGCGTTTGGTACTTTAATAATTTGACATGTGGGTGGACCGGTGCTTGGGTGCTGTTCTTACTTGAACAAGCATCCCACTTATGATTAACCTCTATTGCAAGCATCCGCAACTACAACAAAAGTATTAAGGTAAACCTAACCATAGCATGAAACATATGGATCCAAATCAGCCCCTTACGAAGCAACGCATGAACTAGGGTTTAAGCTTCTGTCACTCTAGCAACTCATCATCTACTTATTACTTCCCAATGCCTTCCTCTAGGCCCAAATAGTGGTGAAGTGTTATGTAGTCAACGTTCACATAACACCACTAGAGGCTAGACAAGATACATCTCATCAAAATATCGAACGAATACCAAATTCACATGACTACTAATAGCAAGACTTCTCCCTTGTCCTCAGAAACAAACGTAACTACTCACAAAGCATATTCATGTTCATAATAAGAGGGGTAATAATATGCATAAAGGATCTGAACATATGATCTTCCACCAATTAAACCAACTAGCATCAACTACAAGGAGTAATTAACACTACTAGCAACCTACTAGCACCAATCCCGGGCTTGGGGACAAGAATTGGATAGAAGAGATGAACTAGGGTTTTGAGATGAGATTGTGCTGATGAAGATGTTGATGGAGATTGCCCTCTCCCGATGAGAGGAGCGTTGGTGATGACGATGGCGATGATTTCCCCCTCCGGGAGGGA
This sequence comes from Triticum urartu, assembly GCF_003073215.2. Taxonomy (NCBI): domain Eukaryota; kingdom Viridiplantae; phylum Streptophyta; class Magnoliopsida; order Poales; family Poaceae; genus Triticum; species Triticum urartu. The sequence continues at coordinate 406,301,270 of NC_053026.1, forward strand.
AGTTTCCCCGACAGAACAGCTCGGCCGGAGCTATAGATTGGATCCGCCAAGGTTCCGCCTCATGGCGGAGGAGTTTCGTCCCGAAAGGTTGCTTCTTGTTTTTTTCTCGACGAAAGACTTCATATAGCAGAAGATGGTCATCGGAGAGCCACCAGGGGGCCCACGAGGTAGGGGGCGCGCCCTAGGGGGGGCACCCCCCACCCTCATGGAAAGGGTGTGGGCCCCCTGGTCTTCATCTTTGGCGAGGATTTTCCATTATTTAGTATAAGGTATTCCGTGGAGTTTCAGGACTTTTGGAGTTGTGCAGAATAGGTCTCTAATATTTGCTCCTTTTCTAGCCCAGAATTCCAGCTGCCGGCATTCTCCCTCCTTTATGTAAACCTTATAATATAAGAGAGAATAGCCATAAGTATTGTGACATAATGTGAAATAACAGGCTATAATGCAATAAATATCGATATAAAAGCATGATGCAAAATGGACGTATCAGGAGGCCGAATTGCTTGTCGAGCTCTTGACGAGCTGAGCTATCCTGCTGCAGAGTAGTCCGGACTCTCTTGACGGTGTCCGGGGGCTCGGCCGCCGAATGAGGTTTTGCTTGAAAAGGCTGCTCTATACTTCTGCTGCTAAGGCGGCGGTGTGCTCCTCAGTACGGAGAGAGCGTTCCGTGTTTCCATGAACTGTTATGGCGCCGCGTGGTCCGGGCATCTTGAGCTTGAGATAAGCGTAGTGTGGCACCGCGTTGAATCTAGCAAATGCGGTTCGTCCAAGCAGTGCGTGATAGCCGCTGCGAAAGGGGGTGATATCGAAGATTAGCTCCTCGCTTCGGAAGTTGTCCGGAGATCCGAAGACAACCTCTAGTGTGATTGAGCCCGTACAGCAGGCCTCTACACCTGATATGACTCCTTTAAAGGTACTCTTGGTGGGCTTGATCCGTGATGGATTAATGCCCATTTTGCGCATTGTATCCTGATAGAGCAAGTTGAGGTTGCTGCCACCGTCCATCAGGATCGCGTCAGGTGGAACCCATCAATTATTGGGTCTAGGACCAGTGCGGCTGAACCGCCGTGACGGATACTGGTCAGATGGTCCCGGCGGTCGAAAGTGATCGGGCATGACGACCATGGATTAAATTTTGGGGCGACTGGCTCTATCGCATATACGTCCCTGAGCGTGCGCTTGCACTCCCTCTTGGGGATGTGGGTAGCATATATCATGTTCACCGTTTTGACCTGAGGGGGAAACATCTTCTGTCCCCCTGCGTTTGGTGGCCGGGGCTCCTCGTCGTCGTCTTTGCTTTGCGTTCCCTTCTCCATGCTTTCGGCATTTAGCTTGCCAGCCTGTTTAAAAACCCAACAATCTCTGTTGGTATGATTGAGTGGTTTGTCTGGGGTGCCATGAATCTGGCACGGACGATCGAGTATGCGGTCCAAGCTAGATGAGACCGAATTGTTCTTTTTGAACGACTTCTTCCGTTGACCGGACTTAGAGCCATTGAATCCGGCATTGACCGCCGTATCATCGGTGTTATCGTTGTTGTTTCGACGCTTATATTTGTTGCTTCGGGACTTGTCGTTGCTATTTTTGGCTTCAGGGGTGCCGGCGTCGCTTGCATTGTTTTTGCTACGGGCCAGCCAACTATCCTCACCCACAAAGAAGCGGGTCATGAGTGCCGTGAGGGCTGCCATGGACTTCGGCTTTTCTTGGCCGAGGTGGCGGGCGAGCCATTCGTCACGGATGTTGTGTTTAAAGGCCGCTAGGGCTTCGGCATCCGGACAGTCGACGATCTGGTTCTTTTTAGTTAAGAACCTAGTCCAGAATTTCCCGGCAGATTCTCTAGGTTGTTGAACTATATGGCTTAAGTCATCAGCGTCCGGAGGTCGAACATATGTACCTTGGAAGTTGTCAAGGAAGGCTTCTTCCAAGTCCTCCCAGCTGCCGATGGAATTTTCGGGCAGGCTGTTCAGCCAATGCCGGGCTGGTCCTTTGAGTTTTAGGGGGAGGTATTTAATGGCATGAAGGTCATTGCCGCGGGCCATATGAATATGGAGAATAAAGTCTTCGATCCATATCGCGGGATCAGTTGTTCCAATGTATGATTCGATATTTATGGGTTTAAACCCTTTTGGGAATTCATGTTCCATGACTTCGTCAATGAAGCAAAGAGGGTGTGCGGCGCCTCTATATCTGGCCGCATCGCGACGTAGCTCCGATGGAGTCCATCTGCGGCTTTCAGCCCACGCATGACTAGGTTTGTCACGTTCAAATAGATAGCCGTCGTCACGTGTCGAGGCACGTCCTCGCGATCCGTAGATCGATCTGGTATGTCCTGATCTATTGTTCAGGTCCTGCCAAAGGTCATATGTATAATCGTGAGCTGTTTTACCTCTGTATTTGCGATGAGGCGGGGCGGGCTGGTGTTCGGCTTGAGTTGCCATTTTATCCCGACCACGTGGTGGTCGGTCAGCCGCATTGCACGATGGTGGTATGTGCTTCGGCGCCTCGTCGTCGAACTGAGGTAGCAATTTGCGCTTTGGGTAGCTTTTGGTTGGGCGCTTGAGGTTGTATTCTTCGACTGCTAGGACATTGGTCCATTTATCGTTGAGTAGATCTTGGTCAGCTTAAAGCTGCCGCTGCTTCTTTTTCAGGCTCCTTGCAGTGGCTATTAGCTGGCGCTTGAAGCACTCCTGCTCAAGAGGTTCCTCGGGCACGATGAAATCTTCAGTGCCGAGGCTCGCCTCATCTTCGGAGAGCGGAAGATAATTACTGTCCTCCGAGTCTTCATGTGTGGCCTGTTTACCAGGGCTAACTTGCTCATCTTCCCGTTCATCCCGTTCGGCAGTTGCATCAACGGGGTCTTCGTTGTCTTCGGCGCCTTCCGGAGTGTTATCTTCTCTTGTGTCGGTGTTGCTGTCTTGGCTGCGGCGTGACTTGGACCGGCGCCGCTGACGCCGGCGCTATGATTGTATCTCAGGAGGTTTATCCTCAACTGGATCTTCTTTGTCATCGCCGCTATTCTCTTTTGGTGCATGCACCATGTATACATCTTACAAGGAAGTGGCCGTCCAGCGTCCGGTAAAAAGCGGGTTCTGGGCCTCTTCTTCTCCGGCATCGTCGTCCATGCCATCGATGTCCTTGGAGCCGTAATCGAGCATGCTAGTTAAGTCTTCGACGGTGGCTATGAAGTGGGCGGTGGGTGGGAAGCGAAATTCTCCGTCATCAGCCTCTGATTCGAACTGGATACAGTTCGGCTGTGAGCCCCCCGCTAAAGAGAGTGCTCTTAACGAGCTTAGAACGTCGCCCAAAGGCGAGTGTCGGAAGATGTCCGCGAAGCTGAATTCGACGATCGATGACCGATCAAGCTCGACGTACGCGGACACACAAGGTTCGGAACCTGTAGCCGGAGAGAAGTCTGTGGTTCCAGTAACATAGATATCACTTGAAGTTAAGTCTGTGTGCGGCTCCAACACCGCTGAGTCTGCGGCTTCCGCGACGGGGTTGAGCTTCTCATCTTCGGATGACGCGATCTTCTCCGGATCTAGGGCCCGAGCAGCTACAGGTCCTATCTCCTGCGTATGGAGCGATAACAGATTTGCGTCATGTTCATCGTGGTGGCAGGGAGCGGCTGCCGTGGTCTCGAATCCGTCGAAGATCAAGTCTCCACGGATATCCGTGACATAGTTCAAGCTTCCAAATCTGACCTGGTGGCCAGGGGCGTAGCTTTTGATCCACTCTAGATGGCCAAGCGAGTTGGCCCGCAGTGCGAAGCTGCCGAACATGAAGATCTGTCCAGGGAGGAAGACTTCCCCTTGGACAACATCGTTGTAGATGATTGAAGGAGCCATCAAACCTTTTGACGACGGCACGGTGGAACTCTCAATGAAAGCACCAATGTCGGTGTCAAAATCGGCGGATCATGGGTAGGGGGTCCCGAACTGTGCGTCTAAGGTCGATGGTAGCAGGAGACACGGGACACAATGTTTACCCAGGTTCGGGCCCTCTCTATGGAGGCAATACCCTACTTCCTACTTGATTGATCTTGATGAATATGAGTATTACAAGAGTTGATCTACCACGAGATCGTAATGGCTAAACCCTAAAAGCCTAGCCTGTCTGACTATGCTTATGAGGATATATCTATATCCCTAATCCGTATTAAGCCCTCCGGTTTATATAGACATCGGAGGGGACTAGGGTTGTACAAGGTCGGTTACAGAAAAACGAATCTTCATATTTGGTCAACAAGCTTGTCTTCCACGCCAAGTAGAGTTCCATCCGGACACAGGTAGAATCTTCGGCCTTTGTATCTTCACGTCCCATTAGTCCGTCCCATATCCAATAGGTCGGACGCCCGAGGACCCCTTAGTCCAGGACTCCCTCACCGGAGCGAGGGGGAAGATGGAGAGGTCATCAGAGCTCATCTCTTGATGAAGAGGGCATGATTCGGCCGTCGGCGATTAGGGTGCGAGCGTCATGCCATGAGGGCCATGGACATTAACCGCCTGTTTCATCGATCCTTTTCCGATCACACAGCGGAAATTAAAGCACCTATATCGGAACTAAAACCGGCAAACCTCGGGGTTGGGGTTCCCGAGCCGTGCATGTCGAATCTATGGGTAACAAGGGACGAAGGAGACAATATTGTCGGATTCAGGGTTCTGCGGGCTTGAGAGATTCAAACACTAGGGTGCGTGCAAAGAACTCGTCCTCCCCAACCTGCCTGCTCGCCGATCCCACGGCCGAGCTCGACAAACCCAATGGACAAGAGACACAGCAGTTTACCCAAGTTCGGGCCACCTTGCGGTGTAAAACCCTACTCCTGCTTTGTGGTGGATTGGCCTCGAGGGGCTGAGGATGAACTAGTACAGTGGAGAACAACCTCAGGAGGAGAGGTGTTCTTGCGCTTGATGAGCTGGTGGGTGTGAGGATGATCTGAACGATCTGTCCCCCTCTATGGTGGTGGCTAAGTCCTATTTATAGTGGCCTTGGTCCTCTTCCCAAATGTAAGGCAGGAAGGGATCCCACAACGGCCAAATTCAAAGGAATACAACTAGTACATGCTATCCTGACAAAAGTAGTCTTCGCCTACAAAAGCTCCTGGTTGTGACGCCATGGTGGGCTCCGTGATGACCTTCGTCCTGCCGTCCCGGCGGTCTTGGTCTTGTTGAACTGGAATGGAAACCGTTAGCTGATCCCTCGGGACTCTGCGCCTGTGCTTGCCTCCTTTGCACCAAAGAGGAAACTAGTACACTACGCCTGCTGGCGCCCACCTAGCCTTGGTCATCATGGCTCACGTCATACGAACCTCACGAGGTGGACTTTGCATTGATATCTCCGCTCCTCGGGAGCCAGCTTTGGGATGCCGCCCCCCATGGAGGCCTTGGTGTCGTCCGCCTTGCGAGGCTTGGAGCCTCACAAGAGTCTTGGGTTGTTAATCCTGAAGCTGGGCCGTACCAGGCCGTTGACAGAGCCACGCCGTGGGCCATAGGTAGGCAAGTCTGGGTACCCCCGTTCCCAAAACGCCGACAGTAGCCCCCGGCCCAAGGCGCACTCATACTTGGCTTCGAGGCGAAACCAAAGGGCAAGTGCGGAGCGCCGCGGGCCCTAACTGCCTGCGGCCTTGGTCGACACGTGGTGATTGATGGGTCGTGGGCGCCTCCGCTTCCCCACGCTTCCTCGGCAACCGTTCGACCTGACAAGACCGTGCTGCATGCAGAGAAAACCATCATTGTGTGGGATCGTGGAGGCCGGCTGTTGGCCTCCCTTAACTATAAATGAAGAGAGGGGCCGAGCCCCCTTTTCCCATCTCCATCTTCTCGCCGCCTGCTTCTTCTTCCTCCTCTCTACCTTGTCGCCTCGCTGTAGTCCTCATGGCGTCGACGAGTAAGTTCTCCGTCGCCGAGAAGGGGAAGGCCCACAAGGAGGGACTTGGCTCGCCACCTCCCAAGAGAGGGCGAGGCCACCCCCGCAAGCACGTCGCGACTCCTGCGGTGGCTCCTCGGGGGCGTGGGCGCGCCTTGGCTGGCCGTGGCGGCGTTTCCCCTCGTGGTGGGAGCCGCCAAGGGCGAGGCAGATCATGCGACAAGGGGAAGCGTGCCATGGTCGCCCGGCCTCCTTGGCGGCAATTCCACTCGGCTGAGGTGCTCCCGGAGTTTGTCGTGTGGTCGGAGAGGCCAGTCGACGCCTCCCTCCCGCTCCCCCACTTCTTCGCGGGTGAGCTGCCGGCCGTGTGGCCTGACGGCCTCTGGCTGCAGGCTGATGGCTGCTGCAGCAAGGCTTCGTGGGTCGGGGTCAAAGTTTCCGCCACCGGGAACGTATCCTTGGCCCACGGCTAGCAGGTGTTTGCCCGCGCGCACGACCTAAGAGGGAGGTGCACCCTCCACTTCAAGTACGACGGTGCCGCGACCCTCTACGTGAGGGTGTTTGGGGAAGACGACCGTCACGCAGGGTGCTGCCCCGAAGACGACGGTGGTGACAATGAGCTTGGCCTTGACAGCAGCCGCGACGACGCCGAGGGTGAGCTCGCCCTTGGCGATGGCCGTGGCTCATTCAGCAGCGGCGGCTCCTCCAGCGAGAGCACAAGTAGCGGAGGCTACAACCAGCCGCCATGTCGTCGGGCTCGCTTCGAGGAAGGTGGCAGATCGTCTCGTTGCCACGCTCCGGTGAAGCGGGAGGAAGGCTCGGGCTGAGCCAGGGGGGCCTCCGAAGCCCGGCCTCGAGAGCTGTTGTGGTCGCACGGCCACTTTTGTTTAGCCTTTCCTTTCTCCTGCGTTTTGAAAAAATAGAGGGCCCTGCTGGGGCATGTAATGAACCATGGTACTTATGCCACTATGCTATGCTTATTGTTCTGATGTATGTTGTGATGTTCATGTCCGGGTAGGTGCGGTAGGATAACTTAGCTTGATACACTCGCGGTAGTCTCGCACCTCGTGATGGCGCGCCCTCCAGCATCTTGTGAGGCCCCCTTGCTGCTGACTCAGGGGTCGCTGGCCTCAGGAGACATCGTGAAGCTGCAGAATTGTTAGAAAATTTTATTGGGTGTCCTGTTCTTCTTTGCACGAGCCCTCATGCATGGGCTAGCCGTGGCTTAGTGCATCGCGTCGCGGTACCTAGGGGCACAGACTTAAGAAGATGTGTAAGTCACAAGCTCGTTCGAGAGTGTCTCGCGAGGATAGAAAAAGCAATGGGCCTGGGGGGGACAGGGTTGTGGCGAAGTGTGGTTGCGGCGTGGGGCGGGCCGGATGCGCACGCACACACCTGCCCAGCACCCGCGCGCGAGACGCGCGAGGAAGAGCGACGGGCAACTGCCGCTCCTCCTGGGCCAAGACCGAAGGGCAAGAGAAAGACAAAGGGGAAATCCAACTTGGCAATCGAAAATGCAAGAACTCCAAATTCCATTAAAAGAAAGGGGTGCAAACCAACTACAGAAAGCAAGCAAATGAACAGCCGCATCCGGCACCTAGACTAGTCTTCTCACCAGTGCGGAGCTAAGTGCTGCCACTAGGACGTGGGAGGGAGCCCCCGAGGCCCGAGGGCGGCTCTCCGGAGACTCCGAGGCATGTACAGCTCCACTCATTATTACGTGAGAGTGTCACGAGTGGAGACCTTCACAGGCACTGGGTCTTGCTTCATGAGTAGAATTTCTGGAGGTGCTGGATGTTCCAGGCGTTCTAGATAGGGACCCCGTCCTGCGTCTCCACGCGCGCGATGCTAGGCCTGGAGACACGGGCAATCCTAAACGCGCCCTCACCCATGGGTGAGAGCTTATGCAGCCCTTCCCTGGAGAGCACCCACCTCGGGAGGAGATCACCCACCTCGAGCGTCCTGGAGCGGACGCTGCGGCAGTGGTACCGCCGCAGCGCCTGTTGGTACCTTACCGCCCGGAGCGAGGCTTGACGGCGGCGTTCCTCCCCCGGCACGAGGTCCATCCCCTACGTGGCGTCCTGGCATACCTCGTCAAACGCCAAGTCCCATGTGGAGAGATGCTTGACCTCGTGACGGAGAACCGCTTCGGCTCCGTGGACGAGGAAGAACGGAGTCTCGCCTGTCGGCTTGGTGGCAGTGGTGCGGATGGACCACAACACGGACTGGAGCTCGTTGAGCCAGCCCCTCCCGCAGGCCTCGAGCTTCTTCTTGAAGGTTCTTGTCTTGAGGCCTCTTAGGGCCTCCGTGTTGGCCCCCTTAGCTTGGCCGTTGCTCTTGGGGTGTGCCAGTGAGGCATAGCATATCTGCGTTCTAAGGTTAGCACAATATGTTTTGAAAAGGTTGCTAGTGAACTGCGAGCCATTGTCAGTGATGATACGATTAGGGACCCCGAAGCGGCTCACGAGGCCCTTGATGAACTTGACTGCCGAGCCGGCCGGGATGGTGCGGACGGCTTTTACCTCCGCTCACTTGGTGAACTTGTCGATGGCGATGTAGAGGTAGTGGTAGCCCCGAGCACTCGTGGGAATGGTCCCAAGATGTCCAGCCCCCAGACCGCGAACGGCCATGTGAGAGGAATGGCCTGGAGGCCCTGAGCGGGCTGTTGGATCTGCTTGGCATGGATTTGGCACGCTTCGCAAGATCTCACTAGCTCGGTGGCATCATTAAGTGTTGTGGGACAATAGAACCCGCTGCGGAATGCCTTGCCCACGAGGGTGCGTGATGACGAGTGATGCCCGCAGTCCCCGCCGTGTATGTCGCCAATAGCTCATGTCCCTGCTCCCTGGAGATGCATCATAGAGAAACATCATTTGGCCGTTTCCTATAGAACTCACCGTCCCGGATGCAGTAGGCAATGGCCTATCGAGCCACACGCTCCGCGTCCTCCTCCTTCTCCGGCAGGGTCCCCTGAAGTAGATATGCCTTGAACTCTTTGGTCCAGCACCCCTCCTGAGGTTCCAGCGCAAGAAGGAGGCGGTCTCCTGAGGTCGGGCCACAAGCCGGGGCGCCCGACGGAGGGGCCTAAGGGAGGTTCTCGCGAGGCGGTGCTGGTGCTACGGCAGGCGGGGCTGCAGACGGCTTGAAGAGACGCTCCTCAAAGACGTCGGGCTCTTGAGGCAGGCGCTGGGACGCCCTCTTAGCAATGTCGTCTGCTTCCTTTTTTGTGCTGCGTGGCACATGATGTAGTTCCAGACCCAAGAATTGTTTTTCAATTTTGTGTACCTTCACAAGGTATGCCTCCATGTGCTCGTCCTTTGGCTCGTATACTTTGTTCGAGAAGTTGACGAGGAGCTGAGAGTCGCCCTTGATGGTGAGGAGCTTCACTCCCAAGGCTGCCGCAGCCTTGAGGCCGGCAATCAAGCCCTCGTACTCCGCCATGTTGTTGGAGACCTTCTCGCCCTGCTAGAAGCAAAGCCGCACGGCGTAGCAGAGCTGTCCTGGGTGGGTGAGATGAGCACGGCTCCATCCCCCGCGCCCTGACGCGTGAAGGCGCCATCGAAGTACATGACCCAGCCATCTGGCGCTTCGCTTCCTGGTGAGAGTGGGCGGTCCTCACCTGCTTCGGGGCTAGGAGCGTCGGTCCATTCTGCCACGAAATCAGCGAGTGCCGCCCCCTTGATGGCCCTGGTGGTGCTTGGAATGCCTGCAATTCGATGTTCCACTCGTCGACTCTCCCTGCAGCATTGGGGCTCTGGAGCACCCTTTCCAGGGGGTAACCTAAGACAACCTTGATTGGATGGCCTTGGAAGTAGTGGCGCAGCTTGCGGGAGGCAACAAAAAGTGCGAGCAAGAGCTTCTACGGCATGGGGTAGCGCACTCGTGCATCACGCAGTACCATGCTGACAATGTACATCAGGTGCTCGACGAGGGCGGAAGTGTTGGTGGAGTCTTGCACCTCCTGAGGCTGGGGGACCTCAGGAGTTTGGTCACTTGTTGGGGCAGTCGTGGCCTCAGGAGCATCATTCTGTGGGGCCTGGTCGTCTGTTGGCGCCGTCGAGGCCTCATCGATGCTGTCCTGGAGCCGCGTCATCTTGGCGGGGCGTGCGACGTCGCTCGGCAGGCCCCCGTCCTTGCACCCGTCTCGGACAGCCACTAGTGTCGCGCTAGCTGAGTGAGGTGTGGCGGCCAGGTATAGCACCAGGGGCTCCAAAGGATGCGGTGCTACCATCACCGGCGGGCTGGTGAGGTATCTCTTGAGATCTTGGAACGTTGCGTCAGCCTCCGAAGTCCACTCGAACGGGCCCATCTTTTTCATCAGCTTGAAGAATGGGAGGGCGCGCTCCCCCAGCTTGGAGATAAAACGCCCCAGCGAGGTTACACAGCCCGCCAGTTTTTGCATCTCCTTGAGAGTCTGAGGTGGGCTCATCTCTTCTATCGCCTTGACCTTCTGTAGATTTGCCTCAATTCCCCTGTGTGACGCCAAAAAACCCAGCAGCTTGCCGGAGGGAACGCCAAACATGCATTTCTCTGGGTTGAGCCATAGGTCCACCGCACGCAGACTCCCAAATGTTTCCTCTAGGTCCTTGACAAGGGTCCTTGCCTCTCGAGACTTCACTACTATGTCGTCGATGTATGCCTCAGCGTTCCTCCCGAGCTGCTGACCCAGGGTGATGTGCGTCAGCCGCTGGAAGGTCGCCCCGGTGTTGCGCAAGCCAAACGGCATGCAGGTGTAGCAGTAAACCCCGCATGGGGTCTGGAAGGCCGTCTTCTCAACATCTTGTACCGCCATCTTGATTTGATGATAGCCTGAGAAGGCATCCAGGAAGCACAGCAGGTCACACTCGGTGGTGGAGTCGACGATCTGATCGATGCGCGGGAGCGGGAAGGGGTCTTGAGGGCAAGCCTTATTGAGGTTGATGAAGTCGACGCGCATGCGTTCCTTCCAGCCTTTCTTGGGGACGACGACTGGGTTCGCCGGCCATTCCGGGTACCACACCTCCCGAATGGCACCAGCTTCTTGTAGTTTGCGAGTTTCTTGGACAATGAAAGACTACTTCTCTGTGGATTGCTGCCGTGCCTTTTGCTTCACGGGGCGCACGTTGGGGCACACCCTCAGGTGGTGCTCAATTATCCCCCTCGGGATCCCGACCAAATCCCTGGGTTCCCAGGCGAGCACCTCCTTGCTTGCGCGCAAAAATTCAACCAATGCTCTTTCCTGATCTGGAGGAAGGTTGGCACCTATGGTGAAGGTGGCGTCGGATGCCCCATCTTCGTCAATCAGCACCTACTTCGTCTTGGCATGATCTTGAGAGAATAGTTGCTTCTTCTTTACCGACGCAGCTCCTGGGGCCTCTGGGGCCCCTTCCTCGGTCGGGCGCGCTGCCGTTGCGGCCCTGAAGGCGAGCTTGAGGGCCGTCAGGGCTTCCTTGGTGTCACCGGCCATAGTGAGGACGCCGTTGCTCCCCGGCATCTTCATAAGGTTATAGGCGGGGTGAGTTGCCGCCATGAACTTGGCCAGGGCTGGGTACCCGAGGATGGCGTTGTACGGGAGGCCGATGCAGGCGATGTCGAAGTCGATGAGTTCGGTGTGGTAGTTGTCGCGGGTGCCGAAGGTGACGGGGAGGCGGATCTGCCCTAGGGGGCAGGTGGAGCCATCGGTGACTCCGGAGAAGGGCTTGGTGAGCCAAAGTCGGCCGTGTGGCACATGAAGCAAGCCGAAAGCTTCCACGGAGAGTACGTTGAGGCCAGCCCTGCCGTCGATGAGGGTCTGATGTCGCTTGAAGCTATGTCGGTATTTCCCCAAAGAGGAAGGGATGATGCAGCATAGCAGCGGTAGGTATTTCCCTCGGATATGAAAGCAATGTTATCTAACCAGTAGGAGAACCAAGCAACACAACGTAAACAACACCTGCACACAAATAACAACTTCTCGCAACCTGACATGTTAAAGGGGTTGTCAATCCCTTTCGAGGTACGACGCCTCAAGATAGTCAAACGAGTGTGAGGTAAATTTGTAGTAGATTGATAGATCAAACGCCTAATAACTAAATAAGAATAAATTGCAGCAAAGTATTTTTGGGTTTTTGGTTTAGTAGATCTGAAAATAAAAGCAAGAGAAAAGTATATCGCAAAGGCAAATATATGAGAAAGAAGACCCGGGGGCCGTAGGTTTCACTAGTGGCTTCTCTCGAGAAAAATAGCAAACGGTGGGTAAACAAATTACTGTTGGGCAATTGATAGAACTTCGAATAATTATGACGATATCCAGGCAATGATCAATATATAGGCATCACGTACAAGATTAGTAGACCGACTCCTGCCTGCATCTACTACTATTACTCCACACATCGACCGCTATCCAGCATGCATCTAGTGTATTAAGTTCATGGAGAAACGGGGTAATGTAATAAGAACGATGACATGATGTAGACAAGATCTATATATGAAGACATAGACCCCATCATTTTATCCTTAGTAGCAACGATACATACCTGTTGTTTCCCTTTCTGTCACTGGGATCAAGCACCGTAAGATCAAACCCACTACAAAGCACCTCTTCCCATTGCAAGATAAATAGATTAAGTTGGCCAAACAAAACCCAAATATCGGACAAGAAATATGAGGCTATAAGAGATCATGCATAAAAGAGATCAAAGAAACTCAAATACTTTCATGGATATAAAAAGATAGATTTGATCATAAACTCAAAGTTCATCGGTCCCAACAAACACACCGCAAAAGAGTTACACCATATGGATCTCCAAGAGACCATTGTATTGAGAATCAAGAGAGAGAGATGAAGTCGTCTAGCTACTAACTACGGACCCGAAGGTCTACAAAGAACTACTCACGCATCATCGGAGAGGCACCAATAGAGGTGGTGAACCCCATCCGAGATGGTGTCTAGATTGGACCTGGTGGTTCTGAACTCTGCGGCGGCTGGATGAATATTTCATCGACTCCCCTAGGGTTCTGGAAATATTGGGGTATTTATAGAGCAAAGAGGCTGTCTAGGGGCACCCGAGGTGGGCGCAACCCACCAGGGCGCGCCTGGGCCTCCTGGCATGCCCTGGTGGGTTGTGCCCCTTGTCGGTGTCAAAACCGGCGGATCTCGGGTAGGGGGTCCCGAACTGTGTGTCTAAGGCGGATGGTATTAGGAGGCAGGGGACACGATGTTTACCCAGGTTCGGGCCCTCTTAATGGAGGTAATACCCTACGTCCTGCTTGATTGTTCTTGATGATATAAGTATTACAAGAGTTGATCTACCACGAGATCGTAGAGGCTAAACCCTAGAAGCTAGCCTATGGTAGGCTAAACCCTCCGGTTTATATATACACCGGAGGGGGCTAGGATTACACAAGGTCGGTTACAAGGGAGGAGATTTACATATCCGTATTGCCTAGCTTGCCTTCCACGCCAAGGAGAGTCCCATCCGGACACGGGACGAAGTCTTCAATCTTGTATCTTCATAGTCCAACAGTCCGGCCAAAGGATATAGTTCGGCTGTCCGGAGACCCCCTAATCCAGGACTCCCTCAGTAGCCCCTGAACCAGGCTTCAATGACGACGAGTCCGGTGCGCAGTATTGTCTTCGGCATTGCAAGGCGGGTTCCTCCGCCGAATACTCTATAAAAGATTTCGAACACCAGAATAGTGTCCGGTTCTGCAAAACAAGTTCCACACACTACCACAAAGAGAATAATATTTCCACAAATCTAATCTGCTGACACGTTTTGACAACATGACATCACGCCATGGCCCGGTCATTATTCAAACCGTTTTTCTCAACCAGCACTGCACATATCACGAGGTGGTTTTCTTGACACGTCTTGTCAAAGCAGAGATCGTGTTCCCCTTATTACGGGATTCTCATCAATACGGACGTGGGTGACCCAACCGTGCCATCAATTATGGTGCTCGGGGAATAAGTGATTTCACCAGGCAAGCAGGGAGGCGCATCGCCTCCTCCGCCCTTTATAAAGGGACGAAGATTCACTCTTTTCACCCACGCCTTCTTCCTCCTTGCTTACCCATTCCCGCACACTCGAGCTCTAGCGCCCAAGCTCACGTTCTTCTTCTCAAACAACTCCAAGCATGTCCGGAGCAGGAGGCAAGTGGATGGTCTCCTCTGTCATGGAGGAGAACATCAAAAAGTTATGGGAAGCCGGATATCTGGCCGTGAATATCGCGCACCGGCTGCCAGATGCGGGGCAGATCATCCCAACGCCCGAACCCCATGAGAGGGTAGTTTTTCTTACCCACTTTGTCCACCGACTGGGATTTCCCCTCCACCCATTTGTCCGCGGGCTCATGTTCTAATATGGGCTGGATTTTCATGATCTGGCCCCCAATTTTATCCTCAACATCTCGGCGTTTATCATCGTGTGCGAGGCCTTCCTCCGCATCAAGCCCCATTTCAGCCTGTGGCTGAAGACCTTCAATGTCAAACCGAAGGTGGTGGTCAGCCAGCAAGCGGAGTGCGGAGGCGCCATGGTGGGCAAGATGCCTAATGTCACCTAGCTCGAAGGCTCCTATGTGGAGACCATAAAGGGGTGGCAATCGGGGTAGTTCTACATCATCGAGCCGCGCGACAGCAACTGGGCGGCGGCCCCCAAATTTCGATCCGGAATCCCCACACGGCTCACCTCCTGGAAAGAGAAGGGCCTGTCCTGGGGTTCTTCAGTAGAGCTGACCGGACTCCAGACCTGCATCAGGAACATGATGAGCAAGAAAATCAAGCTCGTCAACGTGGTCCAGGTCATGCTCTTCCGCCGGATTCTCCCGTGTCAACAACGGGTATTCAACTTGTGGGAGTTCGACCCGGCCAAGCACCAGACGCTGCAAGAGCTCTATGACATGACGCACGAGGATGTCTGGAGAGTGTTGTTCAAGGGCGCCGAGGTACCTCCTTCCCTCACCGAGGACCGCGGACTCTGCGCAAAGCACCGCGCCAATCCGGTAAGTTTTTATATTTCAAAGGGTATCCATTTGCCCCAGTTTAATCATGTGCGGGATCTAAGCCTTCCATGCCTTTAATAGGACTGGGTGAAGACAGCGGAGCAGATCGATTACACCGCCCCCCCTGCCGGAGGATCCTGCAGACGCTCTCTTGACGGAGATGCTGGTTCCATCACCTTACGAGGTGCCGATGAAGAAGGCCAAGAAGAAGGCCGCGGGGACCCGAAAGGGTCTCCAGCGCAAGGTTGTATCGGACTCATCGTTCGATAACTCTGACGCACCCTCCTCCCACGAAAACGAGGAGGAGGAAGAGGAAAGTTCTCCCCCCCCCCCCAACCGGGGGAGACAAGAAAAGGAAGGCCAACCAAACCGGGGAGGCCGAAGGGTCCAAGAAGGGCAGGACCCTCCCTCTGGACTGCTCCGCGACGGTCGCCTACAGCGGCGATGAGTGGCTACCCAGGGTCAAGCCCCTGGCGAAGTCATAAGTATCCGGACACCATAGTAATTCATGGTATGTTTTACTGCACTTCTTCTCCTCATGCCGAACATGATTATGCAGTCCGTCCTGAGCTCATCTCGACGTATCTTCATCGAGCGGTTCGTTGGACTCATCGGATATGAACAGCGGTTCTCTTCCGACCGCCTCCACCCCTTGCCCTGCGGACAATGTCGAGGTGTTGTCTCAACAGGAACCGGGCCAAGGGGAGGCAGTCCTGGGGGCGCCCCGAGGCGACCTTCCGGACCCTGGGCGCAAAGGGAGCCGGACTCCCGTGGGCTCCAGGTTCGGCCCCCAGCCGAACACTACACCGGAATCTTCGATGGTTTCGGACTCCGGCATGCGGTCCCCCGTTAAGGGGGGCCAACCACCCGTGCCGGTGTCATCTGTCCATCCAGAGGCACCGGACAACTTGCTGGAAGCGCTTCGCAGCGCTCCCATCGACGAAGAGCATCGCACTATCATGAGTGCGGTGATCGAGAAGGTTCAGTCCGCCAAAAATGGGCTGACCGAAGCTTGCGCCAGCCTCCTAATAGGCTTTGAGGTAAATAATCAAAATATATATAAGAAAATATTACCGCATAGATAGTAGCCCCTGATGCGCTGTTCGGTGTTCGAGAAGAAAGGCCGAACAGAGGATCAAATGATAACTCAGGAGTCTAATCAGAAAAATGTCTATGTGTATGTGCAGGCTTCACTGCTGGCCGCTGCCGCACGTACTACGGAGGTCTCTGCACTGAAGCAGGACCTGAAGCAGTCCGAGGACGAGCTCGGCCTTACCAAGAGGTAGCTCGAGGAGAGCAAAGGTAAGAAATACCCCTGTCTATATAGTTAGAAAGAAATTCGGGTGTAAAGTAATAGGATCATCATGAATTTCCCAGTGGTCACGACCGAAGTGGCGACCCTGAAGAAGGTGTTGTCCGAGGCCGAGAACAAAGCGGCCGAGGAGCGCATTGAGCGGGAGAAACAAGAAGCCCAAGTAGGCGAGGTGCAGCAAGAGCTCGAGGCTCTCACCAAAAAGAACGAGTCCTTGGAGCTTGACTCTAAGATGCGAGAGTCCGAGCTCGCGCAGGCGCTTGAAAGCGTCTGGAGCGCCAAGGTCGAAGCCCACAAGGCCCTCCAGGAGATTGACGCGGTGAAGAAGATAGCAGCGGGTAAGGCATTCATTATGCAAAGCAAGCACGTGAAGGAGACTTTCCTTTTTCTTACCCGAGTTCGGAGCTCTCCAGGAGCGTTTGCAGATCTTCCCCGCAGTGTACTGGATGCCGCAGAGTTTTACCGAGCTGAGGAGGGGAGCTCGATGGAGAAGTTGTTCTGGTCTCAGTATACTGGGACCGAACACCCGGTGCCCTTGAGCGACCAGCTGAAGCAATTGGTCAAGCTTCACAAGGCGGCCGAAGAGGCCATGAAGGGCCTTATAGTCCGGATGTGGCCCGGCGAGCCCCTTCCCGACAGCTACTTTGGTCTGGTGAGGTGGCTTGTGGATGCATGCCCACGGCTTGAAGTCATAAAGCGGTCCGTCTGCATCGAGGGCGTGCGAAGGGCTTTTGCCCGGGCGAAGGTGCACTGGGCGAAGCTAGACGTCGTGAAGCTTGTGAAGGATGGGCCACCAGAGGGCAAGGAGCATCGCTGCCCCGAAAATTATTATGAGAGTGTCCTGAAGGGTTCCCGCCTTGTGGCGGATGAGTGTGCCAAGGATGTAATTTTTGAATGAACATGCTCATGTGATCCTGTGATATGAAATGAGTTCATTTGCACCATGTGACGCTTTTTTAATTTAAAATATTACCTTCTGTGCGGCCGTTTATAAAATCTGATAGTTGGCCAGTCGTCGGCTTCTGCCCCCATGTAGCTAGTACTGGGGTGTTTGGGATAAACCTGAGCACTCTTTACCCCAATTTTGGGTCCTTCAAGGGAGGTGTTCAGCGCAACGAACCAGGCAATCGGACTATAATGCTTTATCACTCTCACTTAGCCATAGAAGTCTACAATTTTAAATTTGGCGAAGCCCCTGGTATTCGGAAGGTCGAATTTGGGGCGCTATACACGCCTAAGCCGGACAAGGCCGACTCCTCGCCCGAAGCAGAAAAAGTCTTTAAGGACTTGAGACCTCTCGAACAGCGACCAGTCTCTCGCCTTATCATGATAGTCAGTTTTCGGCTTTCTCTACTGAGGTGCTCGTCCGGAAGAACCGGGACACAATCGCAGTAGTTCTCCCACCGCTACCTTAGCCGATATAGCGGAACGTAAGGTACCAAAGCATGGGAGCCGGGCAAACCCAACATTTGACCAAAGACATGATTCGGAGCTGATGCATATAATGCTATAAGTTCGGGTGCGGCACTGTCGAAAGTATTCGGACTTCTTGCGCCGTATTATGGGGTAAATGAAAGCCCCTGGCGTACTGACCGTACCCGAACGTGCGGGTGCGGATTGTCATAAATGGACATATAAGAGAGAAAAAAGATTAAAAAATGCAATAATAGACTAATGCTATGCGTTGTTATTTAAATAATACGTCGAAGCGTACTGGTACAGGTAGTGCAATAAGCATAAAGTAGGACCATTCAAAATGTCCTATCCAAGGGCAAGCTGCGTATGGATAGTAGAAAGTGAGTATTATTATTAGAGACCACCTGGGGGTTCCCGTGTACATATTAGATTCTTGCCGCCTTGGTTGTTCCTTCCCATAATGTGTTCGGCAATCATACTGCTAGAAAGGGCTTCCAGAGAGTTAGGCCCTGAAAGAAAAAAAGAAATGATAAAGATATATAGCCCCTAGGGCGGTTAAGCCGCATTGCGGGGCGTGCCCTGATCGTGCCCCCGCCTATGTCCATGGTATTTTCAGTGCGTAATTATGTACGCGCGACACGGATTTCGTCGCTTGACTAGGACAGTGACGGGGCCGAATTGCTAGGCGAGCTCTAAACGTGCGAGGCGATCCTGCTGCAGTTTACTCCGGACACGCTTGAAGGTGTTCGGGGGCTGCATCACCGAATTAGTGGTTTGCCTTGGAAGGCTGCTTTGTGCTTGTGCTGCGAGGGCCGCAGTGTGCTCTTCCGTGCGGAGCGAGCATTCTGTATTTCCATTCACTGTTATGACCCCTCGAGGTCCTGGCATCTTGAGCTTTAGGTATGCGTAATGCGGTACTGCATTGAATTTTGCAAATGCAGTTCGTCCGAGCAGTTCATGATAGCCATTGGAAACGGGACGATGTCGAAGATTAACTCCTCGCTTCGGAAGTTGTCCGGTGATCCGAAGACCACTTCCAGTGTGATTGAGCCCGTGCAATGGGCCTCTACACCTGGGATGACGCCCTTAAAGGTGGTCTTGGTGGGTTTGATCCTCAAGGGATCGATGCCCATTTTTCGCACTGTATCCTGATAGAGCAGGTTCAGGCTGCTGCCGCCGTCCATAAGGACTCGAGTGAGGTGAAATCCGTCGATGATGGGGTCTAGGACCAATGTGGCAGATCCGCCATGACGGATACTAGTGGGGTGGTCCCTGCGATCAAAAGTGATCGAGCAAGCGGACCATGGGTTGACCTTTGGGGCGACGGGCTCCATCGCATAGATGTCCCTTAGAGCACGCTTCCGCTCCCTCTTGGGAATGTGGGTTGCGTATATCATGTTCACCGTTTTCACTTGTGGAGGGAAACCCTTCTGTCCTCCCGTGTTCGACGGCCGGGGCTCCTCCTCGTCATCACTATGCAGCCCCTTGTCCTTGTTTTCGGCATTTAATTTGCCGACCTGCTTGAACACCCAGCATTCTCTGTTGGTGTGATTTTCTGGCTTGTCGGGGGTGCCGTGGATTTGACACAAGCGATCCAGTATGCGATCCAAACTAGACGGAGCCGGAGTACTTCTTTTAAATGGCTTTTTCTGCTGACCGGATCTAGAGCCTCTGAATCCGGCATTGACTGCCGTATCCTCGGTGTTATCGCCGTTATTGCGGTGCTTTGGTCTGTTACGACGTTGTCTGCCATTGGCATCTTTGGTATCCAAAGTGCCCGGATTCCTCGATGTGTTATTGCTGCGAGCCAGCCAGCTATCCTCGCCTGCGCAAAAGCGGGTCATGAGTGTCGTGAGGGCTGCCATAGACTTCGGCTTCTCCTGGCCAAGGTGGCGGGCAAGCCACTCGTCACGGATGTTGTGCTTGAATGCCGCTAGGGCCTCTGCGTCCAGACAGTCGACAATTTGGTTTTTCTTAGTCAGGAACCGAGTCCAGAATTGTCTGGCCGATTCCCCTGGCTGCTGAGTTATATGGCTCAAGTCATCAACATCCGGTGGTCGCACATAAGTGCCCTGGAAGTTTTCAAGGAATGCGTCTTCCAGATCCTCCCAACAGCCGACGGAGTCTGCTGGCAAGCTATTCAGCCAATGTCGAGCTGGTCCTTTGAGTTTTAGTGGGAGGTACTTGATGGCATGTAGATCATCACCGCGAGCCATGTGGATGTGAAGGAGGAAATCCTCAATCCATACAACAGGATCTGTTGTACCATCATATGATTCGATATTTACGGGTTTGAAACCCTCCGGGAATTCGTGATCCACAACTTCATCAGTGAAGCATAGGGGGTGTGTGGCGTCTCTATGCCGGGCTATATCACGACGCAGTTCATATGAGTCTTGTCTGATGTATTCGGCCCAGCCGGATTTGCTTTTGGTGTATCCGGCGCGACGATCATCGTCCCGTGTTGGCGCGCGTGTCCGTGACCCGTATATTGACCTAGCAAGTTATGCCTTACTGTCCAATACGTCTCGCAGGTCCCGTGTGTTGCCCCGGGCCTTGGTATTTTTGATTAAGTGGCGGGGGGGTGCAGGCTGAACTTCAGGCTGAAACGCCTCTTTGGCTCGGCCACGCAGTGGCCGGTCAGCCGCATTGTACACTGGTACAGGAGGTTTCAATGCTTCCTCCTCGAGGTGAGGTAGCAACCTGCGTTTTGGGTAACTCTTGGAGGGGTGCTTGAGTTTGTATTCCTCGGCCGCAAGGACTTCGGTCCATCTGTCTGCTAGCAAGTCTTGGTCAGCTTGAAGCTGTTGTTGCTTTTTCTTCAGGCTATTCAGCTGTTGTTGTTGCTGTGGCCATAAGCCGGCGCTTGAAGCGCTCTTGCTCGACAGGGTCCTCAGGCATGATAAATTCTTCGTCGCCGAGGCTCGCCTCGTCTTCGTAGAGAGGCATGCAATTATCCTCCTCCGGTTCTCCATCTGCTGCCCGCTCTGGAGGGCTAGCTTGTTCGTCCTCCGGCTCTGCATCGTGCTGGAGGGGATTGTTGTTGTCTTCGACACTATCCGGAGTGTTATTATCTCCTATGCCGGTATCACTACTTTTTTGTGGCGGGACTTAGAGCGGTGTCGCTGACGTCGTCGCTTGGGTTGCTTCTTGGAGGGGTCATCCTCCGCTGTCTCATCGCCATTGCCTTATTTAGGAGTGTCCACCATATATATGTCGTATGATGATGTGGCGGTCCAGCGCCCTGTGGGCGGTGGTTCCTGCTCGTCTCCTGCATCGTAGTCCACACCGTCGATGTCTTCGGAGTCGAAGTCAAGCATGTCGGTTAAATCGTCGACAGTGGCTACTAAGTGGGTGGTGGGTGGGCAGCGAATTTCTTCGTCGTCCGCATCCCATTCTAGCCGGACATAGTTCGGCCAAGGTTCTCCTGACAGGGAGAGGGACCTCAATGAATTTAGCACATCGCCAAAGGGCGAGTGCTGAAAGATATCCGCGGAGGTGAACTCCATGATCGGCGCCCAGTCGGATTCGACGGGCACGGATGTAAGTGGCTCGGAGTCCGTGGCCGGAGGTGAATCCAGAGGTTCGGCGACACGGCTCTCGTAAGGGGTGAAGTCAGTATCCGGCTCTATCCCCACTGAGGGTGCGGTCTATCCCTCCGCTCTCGGATGGCGCGATTTGCTCCGGATCGACGGCCAGAGTAGTTGCAGATGCGATCTCCCGAACACTGTCCGAAGGCAGAGTTATGTCGTGCTCGTCGTGACTGTGCGGCGCACCTAACACGGGATCGAATCCATCGAAGATCAAGTCTCCACGAACGTCGGCAGTGTAGTTTAAGTTTCCAAATGTGACCTGATGGCCAGGGGCGTAGCTCTTGATCTGCTCCAGATGGCCAAGCGGATAGGCCTGCAGTGCAAAGCCGCCGAATACAAAGATCTGTCCGGGGAGGAAAACCTCACGCTGGACCGCATCGCTATCGATGATCGAAGGAGCTATCAAGCCTTATGGTGACGACACAGTGGAACTCTCAATGAAAGCACCAATGTCGGTGTCAAAACCGGCGGATCTCGGGTAGGGGGTCCCGAACTGTGCGTCTAAGGCGGATGGTAACAGAGGGCAGGGGACACGATGTTTACCCAGGTTCGGGCCCTCTTGATGGAGGTAATACCCTACGTCCTGCTTGATTGTTCTTGATGATATGAGTATTACAAGAGTTGATCTACCACGAGATCGTAGAGGCTGAACCCTAGAAGCTAGCCTATGGTATGATTGGATGTTGTCCTACGGGCTAAACCCTCCGGTTTATATAGAAACAAGAGGGGGCTAGGGTTACACAAGGTCAGTTACAAGGGAGGAGATTTACATATCTGTATTGCCTAGCTTGCCTTCCACGCCAAGGAGAGTCCCATCCGGAAACGGGACGAAGTCTTCAATCTTGTATCTTCATAGTCCAACAGTCCAGCCAAAGGATATAGTCCGGCTGTCCGGAGACCCCCTAATCCAGGACTCCCTCACCCCACTCGGGGAACCCCCCAGGCGCAGCCAGGGCCCGTTGTGTTCCTTCTGGTCCATAAAAATTCTCCGTATAGTTTCGGGGCATTTGGACTCCGTCTGATATTGATTTTCTATGATGGAAAAAACATGGAAAAAACAACAACTGCCACTTGGCACTATGTCAATAGGTTAATACCAAAAAATGATATAAAATAACTATAAAATTATTATAAAACATCCAAGATTGATAATATAACAGCATGGAACAATCAAAAAGTATAGATATGTTGGAGACGTATCAGGGTCTTGGTAACCGCCACGTTGCAGATGGTGGGGGTGCAGAGCATCGGAAGCGCGCCGGCGCCTGCGGTGGTTGCAGGGTGGTCTCTTGAGTCGAAGATGAGGTCAGCCTTGGGTGCCGCCCTTCCCGGAGGAGTTCCCTGATGCACGTGGGTGGCGCCCACCTGACGAAAAAACTGCTTGACATGGCGGTCCAAGGGCGGCACCTGCGAGCCGCCGAGGAGAGCTGCAACGACGTGGGGTGCTCACGCCGCGAAGCGCACGACAAAGAGGCCGCGCAGCTCCTCCCAGGAGGCCACAAAAGATCCCGGTAGGCTGAGCAGCCAGGCATGCGGTGCGCCCGCGAGGGCCATGGGAAACCAGTTGGCCATGACCTTGTTGTCGCCACCGGCCTCCCAAACGGCTCCCTCCAACGCCTGAAGGAAGGCCGCGGGGTTCGCAGCGCCGTCGTAGCGGGGCGGCATCTCTGGCCTGAACTTGGGCGGCCACTGCACCCGCCGGAGGATGGGGTGAAGGCTCGGAGGCCCTCGGCTCCTCTGAGGGCACGCGTCGGTCCGGTCGATGGGGAAACGTCCACCATGAAAGCTGAACGGCAGAGCGTGGTGGATGGAGTGGCGGATCTCCGACGCACCCCTACCTGGCGCGCCAAATGTCGGATTCAGGGTTCCGCAGACCCCTGAGAGGTTCGAACACTGGGGTGCATGCGAAGAACTCGTCCACCCCAGCCTGCCTGCTCGCCGATCCCACGGCCTAGCTCGACGAACCCAATGGACAAGAGACACAACAGTTTACCCAGGTTCGGGCCACCTTGCGGTGTAAAATCCTACTCCCGCTTTGTGGTGGATTGGCCTCGAAGGGCTGAGGATGAACTAGTACAGTGGAGAACAACCTCAGGAGGAGAGGTGTTCTTGCGCTCGATGAGCTGGTGGGTGTGAGGATGACCTAAATGATCCGTCCCCCTCTATGGTGGTGGCTAAGTCCTATTTATAGTGGCCTTGGTCCTCTTCCCAAATGTGAGGCGGGAAGGGATCCCACAACGGACAAATTCAAAGGAAGACAACTAGTACATGCTATCTTGACAAAAGTAGTCTTCGCATGCAAAAGATCCTGGTTGTGACGCCGCAGTGGGCTCCGCGATGACTTTCGTCCTGCTGTCCCGGCGGTCTTGGTCTTGTTGCACCGGAATGGAAACCTTTAGCTGATCCCTCGGGACTCCGCGCCTGCACTTGCCTCCTTAGCACCAAAGTGGAAACTGGTACACTGCGCCGGCTGGCGCCCACCTGGTCTTGGTCGTCATGGCTCACGTCATATGAACCTCACGAGGTGCACTTTGCATTGATATCTCCACTCCTTGGGAGCCAGCCTGGGGAGCCCCCCCCCCCTCGAGGGAGGTCTTGGTGCCGTCCGCCTCGTGAGGGTCTTGGGTTGTTGATCCTGAAGCTGGGTCATACCAGGCCGTCGACAGAGCCACGCCGTGGGCTGCACGTAGGCAAGTCTGGGTACTCTCGTTCCCAGAACGCCGATAAATATTTACCTAGGTTCGGGCCCGCTCAAAGAGGTAATACCCTACTTCCTGCTTGATTGTATTGATGATGATGTATCGATTACAGGTTTGATCTACCTCAAGATCGTAAGTAGAGTTCTAACCCTAAGGCTAGGTGATTGCAATTGTGATCCTCCCGCTATGGACTAGACCTCCTATGTTATATAGACACCAAGGGTACCTAGGGTGAACATTGTCGGTTGCTGATCTAGGGTTACGTGCACCACCGAGCCGGTGCAGGTCTTGGAGTCCACGCCAAGTCTTCGCTAGAGTCCATCTTGATCACTCCGAAGTATGAGGCTTCCAAAGTCCTTCCATAGAGAAAGGGTGTGCCATAAACTTGGCCTTATGGATTGTGGGCCAACTAGGCAGTACCCCCTAATCCAGGACACTGTTAGTGAGTGAAAAGAAAAGGACCCCGAAGCGGTAGACAACGATCGACACCACAAGGACAATGACGTTCTTCAACATTAACGTATTTAGGAAGAAAATGATGCTCAAGCGCTGTCGTCATCAGATCTAACCACCGGAGCCGAGAGATTTTCACCTACAGAACAACTCCGAATATATTTGGGCCATGCCCCCAACAATGTAATGATGCAAAAAACGTCTTCATTATCAGGTATAAACCAACTTGGGTCAGACCCATGGTTTTCACCCGTAGCTCGAGACCGGCTACTCGAGAAGCACCATCAAATCAGAGTGAATGATGTCTTGTCGCCACAACTTTTCCACGACCCTAGCAGCTACATGCAATAGGCTAGAATCTCACCACCACCACAGCACAAACCATACGCTCTACGTCAAGCTATTGCTTGTAAATTGCATCTCACAGTCGGTAGTAAATTGGATCGAGTGAGAGCCACCACACCCACAGAGGAGACTTCCAGTTGCATCCCGCAACTTCGTCAGTTCACACTAGTCACCTCAACAACGACACACACAATACCCTTCAGAACGAAGGTCCGGAAGCACCGAACGGGTCCCGGGCAGATCCAGATGCCAGCAGCCAGCATGCACCCAAGCGCCATCAGATTCGGTGGACACAGAGTTGGTTGCGGCCAGATCATGCTAGGGAAAAGCCTTTAAGGACACATTTGGTAGGCTGCATATACCTCAGCCAGGCCCACGCAAGAAGAAAAAGGCCCGTTTGGTTACCCGCATTCACTATAGGGCATGCATAGTGATACGTCTCCAACATATCTATAATTTTTTATTGCTCCATGCCATATTATCTACTATTTTGGACATTATTGGGCTTTATTATCCACTTTTCTATTATTTTTGGGACTAACCTATTAACCGGAGGCCCAGCCCAGAATTGCTGTTTTTTGCCTGTTTAAGGGTTTCGAAGAAAAGGAATATCAAACGGAGTCCAAACGGAATGAACCCTTCGGGAACGTGATTTTCTCAACAAAAAAGACCCGGGAGACTTGGACCCTACGTCAAGACACAAAAGAGGAGGCCACGAGGTAGGGGGCGCACCTACCCCCCCAGGCGTGCCCTCCACCCTCGTGGGCCCCCTGTTGCTCCACCGACGTACTCCTTCCTCCTATATATACCTACGTACCCCCAAACGATCAGATACAGAGCCAAAAACCTAATTCCACCGCCGCAACTTTCTGTATCCATGAGATCCCATCTTGGGGCCTCTTCCAGAGCTCCGCCGGAGGGGGCATCGATCACGGAGGGCTTCTACATCAACACCATAGCCTCTCCGATGAAGTGTGAGTAGTTTACCTCAGACCTAAGGGCCCATAGTTATTAGCTAAATGGCTTCTTCTCTCTTTTTGGATCTCAATACAATGTTCTCCCCCTCTCTTGTGAAGAACTATTCCATGTAATCTTCTTTTCGCGGTGTGTTTGTTGAGACCGATGAATTGTGGGTTTATGATCAATTCTACCTATGAATAATATTTGAATCTTCTCTGAATTCTTTTATGTATGATTGGTTATCTTTGCAAGTCTCTTCGAATTATCAGTTTGGTTTGGCCTGCTAGATTGATCTTTCTTGCAATGGGAGAAGTGATTAGCTTTGGGTTCAATCTTGCGGTGTTCTTTCCCAGTGACAGTAGGGGCAGCAAGGCACGTATTGTATTGTTGCCATCGAGGATAACAAGATGGGGTTTTCATCATATTGCATGAGTCTATCCCTCTACATCATGTCATCTTGCTTAAGGCGTTACTCTGTTTTTAACTTAATACTCTAGATGCATGCTGGATAGCGGTCGATGAGTGGAGTAATAGTAGGAGATGCAGGCAGGAGTCGGTCTACTTGTCTCGGACGTGATGCCTATATACATGATCATACCTAGATATTCTCATAACTATGCTCAATTCTGTCAATTGCTCTACAGTAATTTGTTCACCCACCGTAGAATACTTATGCTGTCGAGAGAAGCCACTAGTGAAACCTATGGCCCCCGGGTCTATCTTTATCCAATTGATCTCCTACTACTTAGTTATTTCCTTTGCTTTTTACTTTGCCTTTATTTTACTTTGCATCTTTATCACAAAAATACCAAAAACATTATCTTATCATATCTATCAGATCTCACTCTCGTAAGTGGCCGTGTAGGGATTGACAACCCCTATCCGCGTTGGTTGCGAGGATTTATTTGTTTTGTGCAGGTACAAGGGACTCGCGCGTAGCCTCCTACTGGATTGATACCTTGGTTCTCAAAAACTGAGGGAAATACTTACGCTACTTTGCTGCATCATCCCTTCCTCGTCGGGGAAAACCAACGCAGTGCTCAAGAGGTAGCAAGAAGGATTTCTGGCGCCGTTGCCGGGGAGGTCTACGCAAAAGTCAACATACCAAGTACCCATCACATACCCTTACCTCCCGCATTACATTATTTGCCATTTGCCTCTCGTTTTCCTCTCCCCCACTTCACCCTAAGTGTTTTATTCGCCCTCTCTCTCTCTCTATCCTCCATCTCCTTCTTTATTTGCCTCTTTTTTGCCCGCTTGCTTTTTGTTTGCTTGTGTGTTAGTTGCTTGCTTGTCACGACGGCTCAAGATAATACTAAATTGTGTGACTTTACCAATACCAACAACAATGATTTTATTAGCACACTGATTGCTCCTCTTACCGATGCTGAATCTTGTGAAATTAATACTGCTTTGCTGAATCTTGTCATGAAAGATCTGTTTTCCGGCCTTCCTAGTGAAGATGCCGCTACCCATCTGAATAGCTTCGTTGATTTGTGTGATATGCAAAAGAAGAAAGATGTGGATAATGATATTGTTAAATTGAAGCTATTTCCTTTTTCGCTTAGAGATCGTGCTAAAGCTCGGTTTTCGTCTTTGCCTAAAAATAGTATTGATTCATGGAATAAGTGCAAAGATGCTTTTATCTCTAAGTATTTTCCTCCAATTAAGATCATCTCTCTTAGAAACGATATTATGAATTTTAAGCAACTTGATCATGAATATGTTGCACAAGCTTGGGAGAGAATGAAACTAATGATACGTAATTGCCCTACTCATGGTTTAAATTTGTGGATGATTATACAAAAAATTTATGCCGGATTGAATTTTGCCTCTAGAAATCTTTTAGATTCGGTCGCGGGAGGCACTTTTATGGAAATCACTTTAGGAGAAGGTACTAAACTCCTAGATAATATTATGGTTAATTATTCTCAATGGCATACTGAAAGATCTACTAATAAAAAGGTGCATGCGATAGAAGAAAATAATGTTTTGAGTGGAAAGATGGATGAACTTATGAAATTATTTGCTAATAAGAGTGTTTCTTCTGATCCTAATGATATGCCCTTGTCTACTTTGATTGAGAATAATAATGAATCTATGGATGTGAATTTTTTTGGTAGGAACAATTTTGGTAACAACGCGTATAGAGGAAATTTCGACCCTAGGCCTTATCCTAGTAATCCCTCTAATAGTTATGGTAATTCCTACAACAATTCTTATGTAAATTATAATAAGATGCCCTCTGATTTTGAATCTAATATTAAAGAATTTATTACTTCGCAAAAGAATTTCAATGCTTTGATTGAAGAAAAATTGCTTAAGATTGATGATTTGGCTAGGAACGTTGATAGAATTACTGTTGATGTTGATTCTTTGAAACTTAGATCTATTCCACCTAAGCATGATATCAATGAGTCTCTAAAATCCATGAGAATTTCCATTGATGAGTGCAAAGAAAGAACCGCTAGGATGCATGCTAAGAAAGATGCCTTTATAAGAGCGTGTTCTTCTAGTTCCTATGAAAATAAAGATGAAGATCTAAAAGTTATTGATGTGTCCCCTATTAAATCTTTGTTTTGCAATATGAATCTTGATAATGATGGGACTGAATATGATCCACCTTTACCTAGAAGGCGTTCTAAGAATTCGGAATTTTTTGATCTTGATGCTAAAATTGATAAAAGTGGGATTGAAGAAATTAAAACCCTAGATGTTGCTAAACCCACTATTATGGATTTCAAGGAATTTAACTATGAAAATTGCTCTTTGATTGATTATATTTCCTTGTTACAATCCGTGCTAAATTCTCCTCACGCTTATAGTCAAAATAAAGCGTTTATTAAACATATCGTTGATGCCTTGATGCAATCTTATGAAGAAAAATTTGAATTGGAAGTTTCTATCCCTAGAAAGCTTTATGATGAGTGGGAACCAACTATTAAAATTAAAGATCATGAATGCTATGCTTTATGTGATTTGGGTGCTAGTGTTTCCACGATTCCAAAGACTTTGTGTGATTTGTTAGATTTCCGTGATTTTGATGATTACTCTTTAAACTTGCACCTTGCGGATTTCACTATTAAGAAACCTATGAGGAGAATTAATGATGTTCTTATTGTTGCAAATAGGAATTATGTGCCCGCAGATTTTATTGTTCTTGACATAGATTGCAATCCTTCATGTCCTATTATTCTTGGTAGACATTTCCTTAGAACGATTGGTGCAATTATTGATATGAAGGAAGGAAATATTAGATTCCAATTTTCATTAAGGAAAGGCATGGAACACTTTGCTAGAAAGAAAATTAAATTACCTTATGAATCTATTATGAGAGCCACTTATGGATTGTCTACCAAAGATGGCAATACCTAGATCTATCCTTGCTTGTTATGCCTAGCTAGGGGCGTTAAACGATAGCGCTTGTTGGGAGGCAACCTAATTTTATTTTTATTCCTTGGTTTTTTGCTCCTGTTTAGTAATAAATAATTTATCTAGCCTCTGTTTTGGTTGTGTTTTTTTGTGTTTAAGTAGTGTTTGTGCCAAGTAGAACCGTCGGGAAAAGTTTGGGAAAGTCTTGTTACACTTGCTGTAAAAAAACAGAAACTATAGCGCTCACGAGAACTGCTGTCATTTTTATTTGGAAAGTGCTATTTAGTTAATTATTTTTGAAGATGATTAATAGATAAATTCCTCACGTCCAGCAATTTATTTTAGAATTTTTGGGGTTCCGGATCTTGCGCTAGCTACAGATTACTACAGACTGTTCTGTTTTTGACAGATTCTGTTTTTCGTGTGTTATTTGCTTATTTTGATGAATCTATGGCTAGTAAAATAGTTTATAAACCATAGAGAAGTTGGAATACAGTAGGTATAACACCAATATAAATAAAGAATGAGTTCATTACAGTACCTTGAAGTGGTCTTTTATTTTCTTTCGCTAACGGAGCTCATGAGATTTTCTAGTTTGAGTTTTGTGTTGTGAAGTTTTCAAGTTTTGAGTAAAGATTTGATGGATTATGGAACAAGGAGTGGCAAGAGCCTAAGCTTGGGGATGCCCATGGCACCCCCAAGATAATCTAAGGACACCTAAAAGCCAAAGCTTGGGGATGCCCCGGAAGGCATCCCCTCTTTCGTCTACTTCTATCGGTAACTTTACTTGGAGCTATATATTTATTCGCCACATGATATGTGTTTTTCTTGGAGCGTCTTGTATGATTTGAGTCTTTACTTTTTAGTTTACCACAATCATCCTTGTTGTACACACCTTTTGATAGAGCCATACATGATTTGGAATTTGTTAGAGTACTCTATGTGCTTCGCTTATATCTTTTGAGTTATATAGTTTTGCTCTAGTGCTTCACTTATATCTTTTAGAGCACGGTGGTGGATTTGTTTTATAGAAACTATTGATCTCTCATGCTTCACTTAGATTATATTGAGAGTCTTAAATAGCATGGTAATTTTCTTAAAATCCTAATATGCTTGGTATACAAGATTAATAATAGAACTTTCTTATGAGTGTGTTGAATATATGAGAAGTTTGATGCTTGATAATTGTTTTGAGATATAAAGATGGTGATATTAAAGTTGTGCTAGTAGAGTAATTGTGAATTTGAAGAATACTTGTGTTAAAGTTTGTGATTCCCGTAGCATGCACGTATGGTGAACCGTTATGTGATGAAGTCGGAGCATGATTTATTTTTTGATTGTCTTCCTTATGAGTGGTGGTCGGGGATGAGCGATGGTCTTTTCCTACCAATCTATCCCCCTAGGAGCATGCGCGTAATATTTTGCTTTGATAACTTGTAGATTTTTGCAATAAGTATATGAGTTCTTTATGGCTAATATTGAGTCCATGGATTATACGCACTCTCACCCTTCCACCTTTACTAGCCTCTCTAATACCGCGCATCTTTCGCCGGTATTATACACCCACCATATACCTTTCTCAAAACACCCACCATACCTACCTATTATGGCATTTCCATAGCCATTCCGAGATATATTGCCATGCAACTTTCCACTATTCCGTTTATTATGACACACTCCATCTTTGTCATATTGCTTAGCATGATCATGTAGTTGACATCGTATTTGTGGCAAAGCCACCATTCATAATTCTTTCATACATGTCACTCATGAGTCATTGCACATCCCGGTACACCGTCGGAGGCATTCACATAGAGTCATATTTTGTTCTAAGTATCGAGTTGTAATTGTTGAGTTGTAAAAAAAATAAAAGTGTGATGATCATCATTATTAGAGCATTGTCCCAGTGAGGAAAGGATAATAGAGACTATGATTCCTCCACAAGTCGGGATGAGACTCCGGATGAAAAATTAAAAAAAAAGAGAGAAAGAAAAGAGGCCATAAAAAAGAGAAAAGGCCCAAATAAAAAAATATGAGAAAAAAAGAGAGAAGGGACAATGTTACTATCCTTTTACCACACTTGTGCTTCAAAGTAGCGCCATGATCTTCATAGTAGAGATTCTCTGATGTTATCACTCTCATATACTAGTGGGAATTTTTTATTATAGAACTTGGCTTGTATATTCAATGATGGGCTTCCTCAAATCGCCCTAGGTCTTCATGAGCAAGCAAGTTGGATGCACACCCACTTAGTTTCTTTTTGAGCTTTCATATACTTATAGCTCTAGTGCATTCGTTGCATGTCAATCCCTACTCACTCACATTGATATCTATTGATGGACATCTCCATAGCCCGTTGATACGCCTAGTTGATGTCAGACAATCTTCCCCTTTTTGTCTTCTCCACAACCACCGTTCTATTTCACCTATAGTGCTATGTCCATGGCTCACGCTCATGTATTGTGTGAAAATTGAAAATGTTTTGAGAATGTCAAAAGTATGAAACAATTGCTTGGCTTGTCATCGGGGTTGTGCATGATTTAAATATTTTATATGATAAAGATGGAGCATAGCCAGACTATATGATTTTGTAGGAATAGCCATGTTATTTTGAGAAGACATAATTGCTTTATTAGTATGCTTGAAGTATTATTATTTTTATGTCAATATTAAACTTTTGTCTTGAATCTTTCAGATCTGAATATTCATACCACAATTAAGAAGAATTACATTAAAATTATGCCAAGTAGCACTCCGCATCAAAAATTCCGTTTTTATCATTTACCTACTCGAGGACGAGCAGGAATTAAGCTTGGGGATGCTTGATACGTCTCCAACGTATCTATAATTCTTGATTGCTCCATGCTATATTATCTACTGTTTTGGACATTATTGGGCTTTATTATCCACTTTTATATTATTTTTGGGGACTAACCTATTAACCGAAGGCCCAGCCCAGAATTGTTGTTTTTTTTGCCTATTTTCGGGTTTCGAAGAAAAGGAATATCAAACGGAGTCCAAACGGAATGAAACCTTCGGGAACGTGATTTTCTCAACAAACAAGACCCGGGAGACTTGGACCCTATGTCAAGACACAAAAGAGGAGGCCACGAGGTAGAGGGCGCGCCTACCCCCCCCCCTAGGCGCGCCCTCCACCCTCATGGGCCCCCATTGCTCCACCGACATACTCCTTCCTCCTATATATACCTACGTACCCCCAACCGATCAGATGCGGAGCCAAAAAAACTAATTCCACTACCGCAACTTTCTGTATCCACGAGATCCCATCTTGGGGCCTGTTCCGGAGCTCCGCCGGAGGGGGCATCGATCACGGAGGGCTTCTACATCAACACCATAGTCTCTTCGATGAAGTGTGAGTAGTTTACCTCAGACCTACGGGTCCATAGTTATTAGCTAGATGACTTCTTCTCTCTTTTTGGATCTCAATACAATGTTCTCCCCCTTTCTTGTGGAGAACTATTCGATATAATCTTCTTTTCGCGGTGTGTTTGTTGAGACCGATGAATTGTGGGTTTATGATCAAGTCTATCTATGAATAATATTTGAATCTTCTCTGAATTCTTTTATGTATGATTGGTTATCTTTGCAAGTCTCTTCGAATTATCAGTTTGGTTTGGCCTACTAGATTGATCTTTCTTGCATTGGGAGAAGTGCTTAGCTTTGGGTTCAATCTTGCGGTGTCCTTTCTCAGTGATAGTAGGGGAAGCAAGGCACGTATTGTATTGTTGCCATCGAGGATAACAAGATGGGGTTTTCATCATATTGCATGAGTCTATCCCTCTATATCATGTCATCTTGCTTAAGGCGTTACTCTGTTTTTAACTTAATACTCTAGATGCATGCTAGATAGCGGTCGATGAGTGGAGTAATAGTAGTAGATGCGGGCAGGAGTCGGTCTACTTGTCTCGGACGTGATGCATATATACATGATCATACCTAGATATTCTCATAACTATGCTTAGTTCTGTCAATTGCTCAACAGTAATTTGTTCACCCACCATAGAATACTTATGCTCTCGAGAGAAGTCACTAGTGAAACCTATGGCCCCTGGGTCTATCTTTATCATATTGATCTCCTACTACTTAGTTATTTCATTTGCTTTTTACTTTGCCTTTATTTTACTTTGCATCTTTATCACAAAAATACCAAAAACATTATCTTATCATATCTATCAGATCTCACTCTCGTAAGTGGCCATGTAGGAATTGACAACCCCTATTCGCGTTGGTTGCGAGGATTTATTTGTTTTGTGCGGGTACAAGGGACTCGCGCGTAGCCTCCTACTGGATTGATACCTTGGTTCTCAAAAACTGAGGGAAATACTTACGCTACTTTGCTGCATCATCCCTTCCTCTTCGGGGAAAACCAACGCAATGCTCAAGAGATAGCACATAGCACGAAGATTAAAGCACCTCCGGGCCTACATCCCTCGGAACGCTCAAATTGGCCATTTTTCCTCAGCCAGGCCCGAGCGATGCAACCCTAGGCACGTGGGCGTGGACGGTTGCACGCGTGGGTGCGGTCCCGAGATGTCACGTTGTTTCCAGACGCGTCATCATAAATTACCCTCACCTCCCCCTTCTCACTGCTCTCTCCCCTTTTCCCCACTCACACCGGTGACGGCAACGATGGCGACCACCTGAGCTCTACTGCGAATCGATTGATGACGGCGACGGCAACCACCAGAGCGACTGCAGACCTCCACCGGAGCGCATCGGACATGGCAGTAAGACCTCGTTCTCTGTGTACATTCACTGCTTTTGACTCGGGCTAGATTCGATTAGAGCACGCCATTGAAGATTTAGGGGGGATTGAACACATCGGGGGGAGATTGGATTGTCTAGCCGCGGCGACCTTGGAGTCGTGTCGAGCGGCGGGAGGGGCGTAGTCATCTTTTTTTCTTCCTCATCATCTTTGTTAAGAACGATGGGCCTTGCACGGTCGCATGCCGCCGGCGCCCTGGCCACCATCTGCACCTCATCGTTGTCGGACCCCGGTGACCCGAACGTACTAATCCAGTACGCCGTGGCACACCGGTCTTGAGGCGCCTTGTACTGACTGTACTTGGATGCGGTGTTGGGTTTGTGGGTTGGGTTAATATATGAGCGTTAGCCCGATATGAATGAATGCTGACCATGGATATGCGTGTTGTTCATAATGCAGATGGACAAGGGCAAGGAGGTGGTGCCACCATTGGAGAAGGGCAGGGAGGTTGTGCCTCCATTGGACGAAGTGCAAGTGCTGGATCACCCAAGCCCCAAGCGGAGGAACTATGGCCATTTCCATCAGGAGTGAGGGTCAAACCACTTATGCAAGGTTATCCTTGCTCCTAAGATAGAGAGTCTGCCATTGCCTATGGACTTCAGAAAGTACTTCCCCGCCATCCCTACAGAGTTCAAGCTGAAGACGAACACCGACTGCGCGTGGAGGGTGACGGTGAGGGTGATCGGCGGCAGGGTCATCCTTGATCAGGGTTGGGCCACCTTCGCCGCCGTTCACCAGATCATGATCGGGTACATGCTGACGTTCAAGCTGTTGTCCCCCAACACCATGAAGGTGACCTTCTTCAACGATGAGGGCATGGAGGTGGTCACCAAGTGCAAGGAGCACGGCAATGCCTTCGCCTTGACCGCCTGAGCTCGTGTGGTCCAATCCTTGGTTGTTCATGCTTTAGGACTTCGGTTTCGTTTAGAACTTATCGTACTGTGTTGGTTTAAAACTTGTTCGGCATGGTTAAGACTTATGTTTTATCCTAAGATCGTTCTGTTGCTACTAGTTTAGTTCTTGCTAGTTCATGTGTGCCTTTGGTAAGCTCAGCACATCAAGTAGGAGGTTGCCACACAACTGTCCTGGATGTAACCAAACAACCGGACTTGTGATTCCCTTGAAACAAGTGCGCAACCAAATAGCAAGCCTTTCGTTTTAGCACATTTAGCCTAGAGAAGATGCAGGCAACCAATCAACATGCAGATGTTGGTTTTTAGCCTGTATATGCTCAGTCAGACCCAACCGGGACAAGTATGCAAAGTGGCAAAAAACGGTGCAGGTAACCAAACGCGCCCTAACCTGGCTCGAGGCACGCCAGTGGGAGCCCGACTGGGAAAAGACCAACGGCGGCCAAGGAGAACCCATGCTAGGATAGGTCCCCGAAGCAAGATCGAGAGGCCGGCACCACCATGTCGCCTCCATGAGCAATCAAATCACTGGAGCTGAGGCGAACTAGGACCAGCAACACGCACTATCGTGAAGGAAACCGGGAGCCGCCACGGGGTCAAATAGAGAGGGGAGCAGGAGAAGGAAGGGCCGCCCCGCCGCCACCATGGGTCGGTCAGGCAACCGCTGACGGCGGCGACGCGGGGGAGGGGGTGTCTCACGGGTAGGAGCTTTTCTGTAGTGGCGGTAGGGCGTCACAAGAGTCTTGTGCATGTCAAAACGACCGCGGATTAAATAAAAAAATGTTACAGTCTTTTCTTACAAACACGGTACCGACGCAAATGCTCATAAACATGTACGTACTCTCATCCCTATGAACACACACACGCACACCTTACCCTCTATGAGCACATGCGAAAGACTGAACCGGCGGAACTTGAGATTGACAAAGTCACCGCAAGCACATCTGAAAGACCTACTCGACGGGATCTTGAGATTTGATGCCACAGAAAGCTACAGTTATGTTTTGTACAGTGGAGAAGCACTGGTACACATGTTGCTACTGTAGTTATGCACCGTGCTTCAATATTGACCACTCGCTTTTGATCGGATGCCTCATAAATAATCTTTTTGTCTGAAAAAACTTTTCCCAAGTTTATCTTTCAAATGAATGTATCTAGCACTAATTTGATGTTAAATACATCTATTTAGAGGGACAAGCTTTCCTGGACAGAGGGAGCAGTTCCAAGTTGCAGCCGTGAGTTGGCTTGGTCAAGTCGGAGAACACGCGCCGGTGTATTTTGTGTGATTCCTCCGTCTGCAGCTTCTCTTCACTGTAATTCACCGACGGTGCCGTCGTTTTGCACACTTTGGTTCCGTTTATCTCCAAGAAGAGAAGTTACGAAACACAGACCTCATTCTTTATTATAATTTCACGGCATGGAAGATATTTCAGAGTCCGTTTGGGCCGGAGATATTTTCCTGCATGCAGCTCGGACGCCACAGCGACATCTGACACGTACGTAATGTAAGATTGAGGTGAAGAGGAGAGAAAGCATCGGAGCCGGATAAGTTTTAGACAGCACACGCAGCACCGTGCCGAGGAAGTGAAGGATGGTAATTAGCTGCAAGAGCGTCCTCTCTATAGTGTATTGGTATGAAGAAGCATGACTTGACGGGCGGCCCGAAGCAACCCCAATATTGATATTACGGTTGTTGCCGAACACTTGTCAGTAGGCTTGGGATATTTGCTGGAGGAGGCAAGGGAGGGCGCCGAATGACAAAAGTACATGGGGCGTGCCCCTTTTCCTCCCAAAATCAAAATCAAAATCAAAAGGAGGTTCAGCAGGCGCGAAATATCCCCGGAATGAGAAGCCTATCCTCGCAGCGGCGTCGTGAACGGAAAGGAATGGCATGGCAGAGCGCGATGGTGCTGCCGCCAGTGACGGGTCCAGGGCAGAGCCATTGGTGTATGTCAGTGTCAGCTGACACCAAAAAAGAAAGAAAAGGAAATGTCTAAGAGCATCTCAAATCAGATTTTAATGACACCATTATTTGGCATGTTATGGCAAGTTTGCTGTACTTCGATGTTTGCCGACCCATTTTTGATTTTTCCCTCCCGGAGGCCCGCGGCGGCGCCAGACCACAGAATGGGGGGTATGCGTGCGGCTGCTCGATCGGCTCTCGGTCTGCTAGTGTTCGATCAGGTTACGCCCTTCTCCTGCTCCCACCCGCACGTCGCAGTGTCGTGCGCACGCAGTAGCAGTGGAGTCTGCGAGTACACGAAATCCATCCACTCATTTCGGCAGCTTCCGACGCCATGCGACCCACGCCACGCACGCGCGCACGAGAATCCGTCGCGCCCTCCTGCCCTGCCCCGAAAACGACACGACGCCGTTTGTAACTTCTAATCCGTTTCCATCGTTCGGACGGCGTGGACTAAAACGTCCGGCCTGATACGGCCCAGGATACGGCGGGCTCGAGGTCACCTCACCTGCCGGCTGCCGGAAGAGGAAGAATAATCGGCCCCGATGCCAGCCCTGGGATCTCGCGCACGTCGGGCCACCGGCAGCTTTTCCGGCACGCCGGTGCGCCGCGCCGCGGGGCCGGGGAGCCCGACGGCCAACCACGTGTCCGCGTGCGCTGCCGGCGACGGGCGAACCGCCGGCCAACCGCGTGTCCGCGTGCGCTGCCGGCGACGGGCGAACCGCCGACCGTGTAGCAGCTACGCGCGTACGCTTCCTCCCGTGCCACCCCCGCCTCGCCTAGGAGGAGCGGGGGTTAAAAAGCCGGAGAGGGATTGCAGTTGACTCGCCGGCGGTGTCGCCTAGCCGCTCTGCCGTCGGCCCGACCGACTGGCTCGTGGGCCGCGTGGTCGCTTGCGTCCGGAGCGCGCGTGGAGGCGTGGCGTCCGGATAGAAAGCGGTGCAACTTGCAACTGTTCAGCTGAATCCCTTGCTTTCCCTCAACAAAAAAGACTGAATCCCTTGCTGGCATCCGATGTAGGTGTAGAATATTGTTCGTGCATCTTTTGAAAGAATTGTTAACCGGATTTTGGGCGGCCTCGCTGGATCCCGGATGTGCGGAAGGTACTACCTTTGGACTTTGGAATGGTCGCTGTCAGTGTCCCCTGGGGTCGAGTTCGGTAATGACTAATGAGCGCCTTGTTGGATTGGCCGGTGCATCCATCCATCCATTATCATCATGGAGAGGGGAAAAAAAGGGCCGATATGTAAGCGCCACCGTCTCAGACTCTCTCGGTGCAACGCAAGCCAACCAACCGGAGCCGTGGGCGTCTGACCTGACATGATAAGCAAGCACGTTTTTACCGTCGCTGCATGTAGAAACCGCAAGACCTTTCACCCTCCGTATCACCGATCGTCGTTGCAGTAACGCTACCGACCTTGTAAAAACTCCTCTTCCTCTTTTCTGCGGGTGATGGTAAAAGCTCTTCCCCGACCAAGAGTAAAAGAAGAATCTAGAAAGGAATTCGACAGCGAAGAACAATCCAGAATCAGAAGAAGGGTATTACCCCTAGTCCGCCGGAGCACCTCAGCCTCAAATCAAAATAAGTCAAGAATCATTTCCGTTGAACGATCGAGCGCATGAGATCGCTGGGCAACGCAGGCATTGAACAGCGCATCGGAACGTTTCTTTCATCACCCGGGCACGAAAAGACCTTCTTGCGTGGCTTCCCTTCCTTTTCCTGCCATCTTCTCGGAAGACAAGTTTCGACGGTTGACTTTTTCCAAGAGGGGCCGCGGGCTAATTAAAACAGTCCTCTGGAGGAGCAAGAATTAAGATCACATTTCCAAACGTGTGACCTAGCTAAGGCTGTTTCTATGTGAAACGGCGGTGAGCCGATACGACATCTCCCTTGGAAATTTTTGAATTCAACTCGCAGGGAGACAAGACAGAGCCAGAGACTAGAGCACCTACACGTGGACTTCTTCAGGTTTGTTTACAAGATAAGGCGTGTGGCCTCATGATTCGCTTTGTCTTTCTAGCAATGGACAGGATGTTCGCTAGCCTCCGACTACTTGTAAGATGTCCTATATAATTGGTGATGAAAGATTTTGTGCCTAGGGAGGTTCCGATATGGTACGGGCATGCAGCTACATCCGGTGTCTTGTGGAACTAACGGACGACAGTTTTCAGGTTTGTTATTAACAAGTTCATCGGACATGAACTTCATGATGATCCATGAAGCAACCAAAGCATCAAGTTGTACAACTGCTACACGAAATAAATACAGCCCAGAGCACGTCAACGTTGTTACTATTAACAACATTGTTACTACAACGTCCGTACTACCAAAATCTTGTGGTTTGTTAATCCTATGTATAGGATTAAGTGGGCATGCCACTTTAATTTTGTATTTTCTTGTTCCTGCGTTTTAAAATTCTTGTGAATCAACGAGGCTCTACATCTCTAGCTAGACTCTAGGAATCGAATTCCTTCGCCTAGTTTGCAACTAGGATTAGGCAGAAAACTAACTCCAAACCGGCTAAGGTTCTACCAGTTGGGCCACTTGATAATTTGATAGCAAGGACGATGGAAAGGGTGAGCTATGACTAGGCAGCAAATCTAGTTAATCTACCTGTAGCAAAGAGGCACGAGGTAACCTGAGAAAGAAGAACGATTGAGTTTACTTGTAAAACATTCTGATGGTAACACTGCCCCTGTCTGCACTGCATGGCATTATCCGGCAAAAGGTGATTCCCGGTTGAGCCCCTACTCCGCTGTACGTAGACCACGTCGGCTACTCAACCCTAATCCTCTCCGGCACGACTTGCGCGGCATCAAATGCCATGATTATGCGCAAAGGCAGCGTGCACTTCTACTGTTATCACACAAGAGCCAACAGAAAAGCAACATCCATAGTTTACTCTAGCCGAATTGTACAATGCTTAAGATGATTATGGTTTACATGTGTGATGTGTCTATTCCCAAAATGACTACATGTGGTTCATGTGTGTAAAATTTACGATATTCATATTTTATGCCAGTCTACACAATTATATCGGCTCCCGACAAAATAAGCCAACGTGTTTTTCTCTCTAGCCAGGAGCCCAGGACTAATCTGAACTGTATTAATCTGTACTACCTACTAAAGTAAGCGAAATTGACTGCAAAAAAAAGTAAGCGAAATTCTTTTTTTGCTTTGGACTACTGTTGGAACTTCTATCATGTTTACTCGGTAAAACGGAGTAACGTATAATTTTGACCGGTAAAACGGGTGCGCAACCTTGCATTTCGCCTATTTCTTAAAGATACAGGTAGTAACAACTCAGGTGTTCATAAGAAAAGATATTCAGCTTACCAGGCCGTTCTCTTCTTCTTTGTTTGTTGATCTTGAAACTTCCGGTCCCTCGAGCAATTCACTCTACTTTTCACCGGAACGGCCTGCACAAAGTCCAAATTAGAATGTCCCAAGGTGAATAGTTTAGCTAAATAAAAGGCCCTGCGCTTTCTGTCAATTTTATTTCAGGTACGGTTCGACCGGTCGTTCCTGCAAATTGAAGCAACTGTTACACGGCCAGGGCTTAAAAAAGGGCTAAAGGCACCTGTAGCTGTAGCATAAACCCACGGCGACAGTAGCGCAAAACCACGTACTCTGTTAGTAGTAGGTTGAATAGTCAATTTAATCATCCTAGCCTACGTCCGATGGTCCACCCCCGAACAACTTTTCACCATACAAACGCGAACCCGCGGTTCGATTTGGTATATGAAACCGCGGTGTGACATGCCCGTCACTTTGATCCACCCATGTTCGTTCCCACAAACAAGGTTTGAGTCAACTCCATGAATGAAAACCTACGTCGTCTCGCCGGTAGAAACTCTGGTCCGTTGGAGGGAGGGGCGAGCCGTTCGCGCCACCAACCACCACCATATTCCCTTCCCCTGTTTCCTCCGATCAGAGTCCTACGGCAGGGGCGAGGCCCGCACTCCACACTTATATAAAGGCCCGGCCAGCCACTCCATCCTCCACCCAAGCCGATCCCCGCCTTCTCCTTCTCTCCAGTCCTGCTCACCTGACCTTCTCCCTCCCTCGCCCGACCTCCCCTGCACTCACAGCCCCCGGGTGGCGGGAAACATTCTTGATCCTCCTACGATATTGATATACGCGGAGATTCTCGGTTCTTTGCCATGGCCGCCAAATCTTGGAACCCGTTCTCGTGCTGCGTCGGCGGGGGCCGAGTGGCGGACGACGACGACGACTGCAGGCGGCGGATCGGGCGGCGGGGGAAAGGCTGCGCGAGGTCGTCGTCGAGGATGTCCTTCAAGAGCCTCAGCTCGTCGGGGACGCTGTCCCCGGAGGACCTGTCCATCACGCTGTCCGGCTCCAACCTGCACGCCTTCACCTACGCCGAGCTCCGCGCGGCGACCGGGAGCTTCTCGCGGGCCAACTACCTCGGCTGCGGCGGCTTCGGCCCGGTCTACAAGGGCGCCGTCGACGACAAGCTCCGTCCCGGGCTGGCCGCGCAGCCCGTCGCCGTCAAGTACCTCGACCTGGACTGCGGCACGCAGGGCCACAAGGAGTGGCTGGTGAGTGCTGAACAGAGTGCAATGCACGCGCCAGCAGATCAATTTCGAGGTCTGGTTCAT
Organism: Triticum urartu; assembly: GCF_003073215.2. Taxonomy (NCBI): domain Eukaryota; kingdom Viridiplantae; phylum Streptophyta; class Magnoliopsida; order Poales; family Poaceae; genus Triticum; species Triticum urartu. Next base: position 406,342,526 of record NC_053026.1, read on the forward strand.
GAATGGATGGCTTATATGGGTTGCTCTTGTAGGCTGAGGTTTTCTTCCTTGGGCAACTGAGGCACAACAACCTGGTGAAATTGATCGGGTACTGCTACGAGGACGAGCACCGGATGCTGGTCTACGAGTTCATGAACGCCGGGAGCCTGGAGACGCACCTCTTCAAAAGTGAGTTACTTCTTCACTGCTTTCTGCTGTCAATTAATCATTCTGAGGATTAGTTTGTTTGGTTGTTGTCGAGACCAGCAAGATAAAGAAATGTTTTAATTTGGAAATCTAGGCACGTACGAGTGCCATCTGTTCCATCAGCGATGAGCTGTTCTTGTCCCCTGAAGTTTCTTTTCTCTAAGTCAAGAGGATAGCTGAGCTGCTCTCTGCCTTCCAAAAGAACAACACACATTTTCTCTTTTTAAAATCAGATGAATGTGGACATTGGATATTTACTAAAAAGGGATACTGGATATTTTGGATTAAAAAAATATTTATCCTACCAACTTCCTGGTGCTTGCAAGTTACTACAACTCTTGGTCAACGTGGAGGAGGAAACTGATCTGAAACATCCTACCATCTTCAGGTACCAATGGCTCTCTCCCGTGGATGACAAGGATGAAGATCGCTGTCGGCGCGGCCAAGGGCCTTGCCTTTCTCCATGATGCCGACCCGCCGGTGATCTACCGCGACTTCAAGGCCTCCAACATCTTGCTCGACTTGGTAAGCCTCCCGTAACTTCAGACTTTCTGTAAAGAAAAGAAGCAGTTTTGAAAATGATTGTCATTTGGGAACTGTAGTAGTGGTTACCAGCAAATGGGGTCGAACACAACTTCGCACCTCTTACGCTGGAATTACTACAAAAGTGTCTAAAAAACGACAAATAATTTGATCTCAAATCTTAATTTCCAACCTTTAGCTTTTGACCAGTTGAACCATCCAAGATGCCATGTTTCTGAACTTATTAGCTGGCCCAGTGTGCTATGGGCAGCTCTGACCTGACTGAAACTCTGAAGATTCTTGGATGAATGCCAAATCTGAGGAATCCAATTAATTGAGATACATTTAGCATTCAATGTCAAGTTCACAGAAACACCTACAGATTAGTAATTCACGAACAGTAGTACAATTGTACACATATATTTACCTTGCATCTACTTTGAGAAAATTGTTCAGCTTGTAACGCATTGTATTTCACTTCGTGCTATTTCCCTAACAAAATTTCAATGCTTGATTTCAGGATTACAACACCAAGTTGTCCGACTTCGGGCTGGCCAAGGATGGGCCTCAGGGCGACGCGACACACGTGACAACACGTGTCATGGGGACGCATGGTTATGCAGCGCCAGAGTACATCATGACAGGCCACTTGACCGCCAAGAGCGATGTATATAGCTTTGGTGTGGTGCTCCTGGAGCTCCTCTCTGGGCTGCGATCAGTGGACCGTGCACGGCGACTCAGGGAACAGAACCTGGTCGACTGGGCTAGACCATACCTCAAGCACTCTGACAGGTTGTACAAAGTCATGGACCCAGCTCTCGAGTGCCAATACTCATGCAAAGGCGCCGAGGTGGCAGCACTGGTGGCATACAAGTGTCTCAGCCAGAACCCAAAGTCTAGGCCCACCATGAGGGAGGTGGTCAAGGCCCTCGAGCCCGTCCTCGGCATGGATGACTTCTTCCCTGTGGGCCCATTTGTGTTCACAGTCATTGTGGAGGAGGACAAGGTAGTGGACATGAAGGTGGAGGTCGAGGAGAAGCACCAGCACCCACGCCAGAACCATCAAGACAGGCACCGGCAGAAGTACCCCGACTCAGCAATCCATGCCGGCATTGTGCTCCGCCGCGGCGATGGGCTCATTACCGGATTCACCGGTGCGCAGCGACGGCAACAAAGGTCGTCGAGCTACAATCGGGAGAGGGGGGCATAGGACTAAGGTAGGGAAGTGAGTAGGACAGAATGGTATGTACATACCATAGAGATGTGATACAATGTCACATCGGTTTGTTTGTTTTGGATTTGTGGATTGTGTTTCTTTTCTTCTTTATAGTTTTTGGAAAGGTCTCAGGGGACTTACGCCCACCTTTCTTCTTGATAGTGACAATGGGTGTTAGATAAATATAGGGATGCAAAACAGTGTGACAAAAGTCCGGTTTTGATTTTCGCAAGGATTGTTGTTCAAGATGTTTTTTTTTTCTTTGAGAATCATGGTGGGGAGTTCCCCCACCTGAATATATTACTCAAAGTGGCCAAAATGCCTGAGAACTGATCCAGTTTATAAGGAAAACCAGATCAAAAACCTAAACAAATTGACCCCGTTCATGAGGGAAACCGGGCCGAAAACCAAAATGCCAGAGGAGCGATCAAGATGTTGTTTACAAATCAATGGTCTAGTTCAAAGGGATGCCCAATGCTTCTTTCATTTGCATAAATTTTGGTCCAATATCATCCATTGTTCGCAAATGAAATGAGTGCTTGAAAAAATTGACATGCTGGGCTTTTGTGATTCTTTAAGAAAGTGAAATGTGTACTTGAAAAAATTGCATGCAAGGCTTCTGTGATTCTTTAAGAAAATAGAGAAAATAATGCAACATGAAACTAACACTGTGACAAGTTAATGTTGATGGTGTCAGTTAATACTTGCAAGCTGGACCGAGCACATGTTTATCAGTAAATATAAATGGTGAGGGATGGGCAAGTACATGTCACCTGACATATTGAAGGTTGACGCGAAAGGATTAAGGTCAAGTCAACATCAGCTTTGCAATAATAAGCTCCAACTGTGAAACTGTACAGAAGAACGTTTGACAAGCTAGCTACATGACAATAGATTAACTGAAATGCATGTTTCTTTAAATTAAATCTCACCCGTCCAGCTGAGATGAGAGATAGCCCAATAGGAATGCAACCACCAGAACTGAAGGTCTGTTATGCATCTGTGTATAAGATATCATAAATTATCAATATCTGATAGGACATCAATCTTAATGAATCATATACTCAAAAACTATAATTGAGAAGCCTTGAGTTGAAAAAAGAACTGCAAATAAATTATGAGGAGACTTTTGGGAGAACCATCATCGGTGCATCTGGAAACCAAAACCAAGGCAAGGAGTACTCCAAATGTTCGTTATTACATCGCCTATATAGCACTCATACAACAGAATCATTTGTAGAATATCATGTTTCTGCTCTAATCAGGAACGTCCAGAGAAAACAGGGGATGAAAAAAAAAATACAAGAGTCGTGCACAATCTCTGATGTACTTGTCATGCCAAGCTCCATGTGATTTGGCATTGTTTTCGTCTTCAGAATAACATATAGAAAATGACACATAACAGAATGAAGTGAAAACCTAAGTGTACACCATTATCACCAGACAATGATGCCATCAGATACCCAATCAAGTAAAAATCTGACAGATATGCAAACCAATAGGAATCTAACTGTAGGATTGATTGCACAAGGATGATTCTGTAGGATGTAAATGCAAGGTGTCATCAGAATGCCATGAGCAATTTTCCTTAAAAGTGCAATTGATGAGGCTAGTCAGTCTCAGGTGCCAGGATTGAGCCATGAAACAGAGGGTCAGAAATGCATTCCAAGTATACAATTGGCTCATTCATTAAAACATGACCATAAGTAGGAATGCACTACATTTGCCGCCGTGATGTCCTGATGCATCAAACTTAGAGTTCTTCGTGGTTCAGAAAGAACAGATAAGATGTTTCTTCTCTGATAATATAGCTCAATCAAGAAAATTGTTGCTACAGAATGGAAGGTTCAAACTTTAAGTATTAACTCCAGCAGCTTTATAAAATAATATGCGATATGTATCTAAGTCGGGTGCTTCATTGTTGTACATATAGAAGTCGAACTTCTGATAACACTGTCAATGTGACAAAGAGTGAAAGCACAAAGCAATTGTACATATTTATTTAATTTAAACTAACATGTTGAAGGAGTGAGATCACACGTAGAGCATCCCAGTTCGTACAGGATACAAACTGTCTGTACGTGGAACTTCTGTTGTACTAGCCACTAACTTCTGTTGCACTTTCATACCGGAATGACCTATAACTATTGCGCTATTAGAGACATCATCTACAGCAGAAGCACTTTTAGTTACGATGGCTATTGTACTGGTTATATATTTATTGATACAGAACATGGCACAGCTTAGTGCACTTGGAAACATTTTAGCAACTTATTTTATAGCTTAACTTTTAGTGAGGAACATTATAAAGTTGGTACCTTAAATGCTAGAGTGATCTATGCATCATCATTCTGAAACAGCATTACTGTTCTTGGAGTTAAGAGCTTGTCTAGGCTACACTGTGCAAGGAGCAGAATAATTATTGTGTGGACCTTGAAGTTTCCCTTAGGTAATAGGAAAAAACAAACGGTTATAAGATATCACATGCATCCTTCTTATACTAGATGCTATGAAAATCGAAACATTTATCTTCACAGTAATTTGCGCCATCTCCCTATTAACTAAGAACTATCCTGTCACTGAGCTATTGGAAATTAAGGTTTCCCAAGGAATAACAAAAAATATTTTCAATAAAACATGTGAGAATCATACAAGTCGGCAGAACGATACTGAATTCGGCCACAAAATTATTCAATATTTAATATCTGAAACAAAATATACTGAAAAAATATGCGGGAAATCAGGTTCGCTCACAATTCTTTGATTGCCATTAGTCTAATTTTCGTTTTCTGAATAAAGTTTTTTCTCTTGTTCTGCTAGCTCTAAATTCTTTTATGTAAACCATGTAAGCTGTAAAGGCTAATTTCTTACGGTCGTCGGTCCATGATTGTGCCAAATTGAAATGGACATCACAAAGGTGTCGCTAACAACACCCAAATTTCGATTGCATATACTTGGATATATTTGGAGGTCGAACATGTTTTTCCCCTTCTCTTGAATACAGTGTGTGACTTGTTAGAAACGATCCTACTGACAATAAACAGGTCAGACACCACCGGCAAGCAAGCAAACAATCGATATCTTATGACATTTCAATGGAGAACCTTCTGTTACCAATTCCTGGGTATATTTCATTCACAATAATTACAGCAGTAACAGTATAATCAAAAGCAGCACCTACACCACAGAAACAACATACCCGAATCCAAGCCTCGTTCAGTTATAAGCTGTTCTGTACTCGTGCGGAGCTCCACAGGCACCGTGAAGGCACGAAGCGACCCCTACCCCAACGGTGACGGCGATCGTCGCGGCGGCCTTGACCGCGGCGGTGGCGGCGGGGCGCGGGGGGCAGGGCGCGGCGAAGGAGTGGACGACGTGGACCGTGAGGTGGAAGCACGCGGCGAGGAGCAGGACCGTGGCGGCGACGGCGGACGCGGGCAGGCGGGACTCCGCGGCTGCCACGAAGGGCTCCACGAACCAGGCCGCCGCCGTCGACGCGGCGAGGCAAAGGAATGCGAGGTGGAGGAGGCGCGATCTCCCGCCGCCGTTGCTGGCCGCGGCGGCTGGCGGCGGCTGCGTTGCCGGGGGATGGTGAGTCCCGGCGGTGGCGGGGGAGCGGGGGAGTTGGGTGGGCGCCTCCTGGTCACGCATCGTCGCGGGCGCCGGCGGCGGGTTCGACGGCACAGCACAGCACTGGAAGATGTGTGGATTGTTCCCTCGTCTGCGGATGGAATGCGACTGGCGACGGCTGTTTATACTACTGCCATGGGAAGCAAAGCGCCTCCCGTTTCGCGTCGGCGGCGACGTCGCACGGTCGCCATGGCACTGGCCGATGTCGACATCTACGACACCGCTGCACTTGTGCACTGTGCACAACCTGACTGACTCGTGGGCCTGGCCGAACCCTGGGCCCGACGGTCAGTGAATGGGACTAGGGGAGCGAGTGACTCGCTGCAAGTGCCAGCTTCCTCCTGAAAACGAAAGGCAGGGCCGGGCGGCCGGTGCGACTGCCGGCTGCGTTTCAAGGCCTCATCGAGTCGAGTAAAGAAACAGTGGAAAATCTGGTGAGGTTTCTATGATTTCGTCACAGAGCACGGCATCGCATGACGCCATAAAACTGGGGAGTAGAATAAAGATCGTATGATCAATTCAAAAGAAAAATAGACAGTCCAAAAAATTCTTCAATTATTTGGCAACATATACCTATGCTTATGTCTACAACTTCAAAAAAACAGCTCAAAACTCAATCTACAATTAGAGATACAAACATGACAAATTCAACTGTGAATAGTGTCGGGTTTGGGTGAATATTTTGTCTTTTTTGTTTCCAGAAGTGTAGGCCGAATGTGTGTCCGCAATTCTTTAAATAATTTTTAAACATGTTTAATATTTTCTTAAGATTTAATCATGCCTAAAGCCAGATCCTATAATACCCCCCCCCCCCCAACACACACACATAAAAAAAATGACCATTATCATTAGGGCGCTTATAGGCGCCGGCGCACCGGCCGAACCATTCGGCCGGTCAAGCCCCAGCCGCCCGATACCACGATTAAGAGCCGTCAGATTTGACCCCCTTGCTTCGTCCTCCTCCTGGTTGTTCCCCTTCTATCAAAATTGCAACGGCCCACAGCGACGTCCGACGCCCTGCCATCGCCCCCCGACCAAGGTTGAAGCACCCCCGCGGCGCCCCCGTCGCCGATCGGCGCCCTCGCCGGCCGTCCTCGTCGCCGGTCGCCGCCCTCGTCCCTGGCTCCATCCATGCAACAGCTGCGCTCTCTTCTCGCTCGAGCCCCCGCTACCACCACTCGTCGGGCGGCGCTCAAAAGCCTCGCCGCCGCCGCTCATAGCCTCGTCGTCGCCGCCTCTCGTAGCCTTGCCGGCGCCGCCGCTCGTAGCCTCGCTGCCGCCATGTACATCAGTGGTAGCAAAATCCGTCACTGCTCACAACAAAAAGGGCCTCCGGGTGTAGCAAAAAATATTGCCCCAGGACGTCGCTCGTGCTCTGCAGGCCGCCGCCGGTGCTGGAGACGGTTACCACGCGACTGTGGCGATGCATGCTGGAACCGATCACCAGGGGTGCTGCAACCGTGGTGATAAAAAGCTAGAACCGACCGCCAGGAAAGTTGCAACCGGCCAGAGCAGTAGTGGAAAGTCGTGATGCCGTCACCGTCGATGTTACAAACAGTATGCACAAAAGCTGGAACCGGCAACGTAATTTGTTTCAACAGCGAGAGACTGCCAGACGCCGATTGCTGGAACCGTCAGCAAAAAAATGTTGTGACCATGCTGCGAGGAAGCTGCAACTGGCAAAAACAATGGCGACGACGGTGCTTCTGAAGGAAATATGCCCTGGAGGCAATAATAAAGTTATTATTTATTTCCTTATTTCATGATAAATGTTTATTATTCATGCTAGAATTGTATTAACCGGAAACATAATACATGTGTGAATACATAGACAAACAGAGTGTCACTAGTATGCGTCTACTTGACTAGCTCGTTGATCAAAGATGGTTATGTTTCCTAACCATAGACATGAGTTGTCATTTGATTAACGGGGTCACATCATTAGGAGAATGATGTGATTGACTTGACCCATTCCGTTAGCTTAGCACTTGATCGTTTAGTTTGTTGCTATTGCTTTCTTCATGACTTATACATGTTCCTATGACTATGAGATTATGCAACTCCCGTTTACCGGAGGAACACCTTTGTGTGCTACCAAACGTCACAACGTAACTGGGTGATTATAAAGGTGCTCTACAGGTGTCTCCAAAGGTACTTGTTGGGTTGGCGTATTTCAAGATTAGGATTTGTCACTCCGATTGTCGGAGAGGTATCTCTGGGCCCTCTCGGTAATGCACATCACTTAAGCCTTGCAAGCATTGCAACTAATGAGTTAGTTGCGGATGATGTATTACGGAACGAGTAAAGAGACTTGCCGGTAATGAGTTGTGATAGGATTTATTGAACGAGTAAAGAGACTTGCCAGGTAACGAGATTGAACTAGGTATTGAGATACCGACGATCGAATCTCGGGCAAGTAACATACCGATGACAAAGGGAACAACGTATGTTGTTATGCGGTCTGACCGATAAAGATCTTCGCAGAATATGTAGGAGCCAATATGAGCATCCAGGTTCCGCTATTGGTTATTGACCGGAGACGTGTCTCGGTCATGTCTACATAGTTCTCGAACCCGTAGGGTCCGCACGCTTAACGTTCGTTGACGATATAGTACTATGAGTTATGTATGTTGGTGACCGAATGTTGTTCGGAGTTTTGGATGAGATCACAGATATGACGAGGAACTCCGGAATGGTCCGGAAGTAAAGATTGATATGTGGATAGTAGTGTTTGATCTTCGGAAGGGTTCCGGAATTCACCGGAAGGGGTTCCGGATGTTTTCCGAAATGTTTGGGCACGAGAACACTTTATCTGGGCCAAAGGGGAAAGCCCACGAGGCTTTTGGAAAGTGCAAAAGTAAGTTTTGCGGAGACCAGAGGCTAGACGCCAGGAACCCTGGCGTCTAGGGGGTAGACGCCGGGAACCCTGTCGTCTAGCCCTGGAGTCCGAGAAGGACTCTTTCCTTTCGGGTGAAACCGACTTTGAGGAGGCTTTTACTCCAAGTTTCGACCGCAGGGCTCAACATATAAATAGAGGGGTAGGGCTAGCACCAAAGACACATCAAGAAACACCAAGCCGTGTGCCGGCGACCCCGTCCCCTCTAGTTTATCCTCCGTCATAGTTTTCGTAGTGCTTAGGCGAAGCCCTGCAGAGATTGTTCTTCACCAACACCGTCACCACGCCGTCGTGCTGCCGGAACTCATCTACTACTTCGCCCTTCTTGTTGGATCGAGAAGGCGAGGACGTCACCGAGCCGAACGTGTGCAGAACTCGGAGGTGTCGTGCTTTCGGTACTTGGATCGGTCGGACGTGAAGACGTACGACTACATCAACCGCATTGATATAACGCTTCCGCGAACGGTCTACGAGGGTACGTAGACAACACTCTCCCCTCTCGTTGCTATGCATAACCATGATCTTGCGTGTGCGTAGGAATTTTTTTGAAATTACTACGTTCCCCAACAGTGGCATCCGAGCCAGGTTTTATGCGTAGATGTCATATGCACGAGTAGAACACAAGTGAGTTGTGGGCGATATAAGTCATACTGCTTACCAGCATGTCATACTTTGGTTCGACGGTATTGTTGGATGAAGCGGGCCGGACCGACATTACGCGTACGCTTACGCGAGACTAGTTCTACCGACGTGCTTTGCACACAGGTGGCTGGCGGGTGTCAGTTTCTCAAACTTGAGTTGAACCGAGTGTGGCTACGCCCGGTCCTTGCGAAGGTTAAAATAGCACCAACTTGACAAACTATCGTTGTGGTTTTGATGCGTAGGTAAGAATGGTTCTTGGTAAAGCCCATAGCAGCCACGTAAAACTTGCAACAACACAGTAGAGGACGTCTAACTTGTTTTTGCAGGGCATGTTGTGATGTGATATGGTCAAGACATGATGCTAAATTTTATTGTATGAGATGATCATGTTTTGTAACCGAGTTATCGGCAACTGGCAGGAGCCATATGGTTGTCGCTTTATTGTATGCAATGCAATTGCGCTGTAATTATCACTAAGCGATAGCGATAGTCGTGGAAGTATAAGATTGACGAGACAACAATGATGCTACGATGGAGATCAATGTGTCGCGCCGGTGAAGATGGTGATCATGACGGTGCTTCGGAGATGGAGATCACAAGCACAAGATGATGATGGCCATATCATATCACTTATATTGATTGCATGTGATGTTTATCTTTTATGCATCTTATCTTGCTTTGATTGACGGTAGCATTATAAGATGATCTCTCACTAAATTTCAAGATAAAAGTGTTCTCCCTGAGTATGCACCATTGCCAAAGTTCGTCGTGTCCAGACACCACGTGATGATCGGGTGTGATAAGCTCTACGTCCATCTACAACGGGTGCAAGCCAGTTTTGCACACGCAGAATACTCAGGTTAAACTTGACGAGCCTAGCATATGCAGATATGGCCTCGGAACACTGAGACCGAAAGGTCGAGCGTGAATCATATAGTAGATATGATCAACATAGTGATGTTCACCATTGAAAACTACTCCATTTCACGTGATGATCGGTTATGGTTTAGTTTATTTGGATCACGTGATCACTTAGAAGATTAGAGGGATGTCTTTCTAAGTGGGAGTTCTTAAGTAATATGATTAATTGAACTTTAATTTATCATGAACTTAGTCCTGATAGTATTTGCATATCTATGTTGTAGATCAATAGCTCGCGTTATTGCTTCCCTATGTTTTATATGTGTTCCTAGAGAAAACTAAGTTGAAAGATGATAGTAGCAATGATGCGGACTGGATCCGTGATCTGAAGTTTATCCTCATTGCTGCATAGAAGAATTATGTCCTTGATGCACCGCTAGGTGACTGACCTATTGCAGGAGCAGATGTAGACGTTATGAATGTTTGGCTAACTCAATTTGATGACTACTTGATAGTTTAGTGCACCATGCTTAACGGCTTAGAATCGGGGCTTCAAAGACGTTTTGAATGCCATGGAGCATATAAGATGTACCAAGAGTTGAAATTGGTATTTCATACTCATGCCCGTGTCGAGAGGTATGAGACCTCTGACAGTACTTTGCCTACAAGATGGAGGAGAATAGCTCAACCAGTGAGCATGTGCTCAGATTGTCTGAGTACTACAACTGCTTGAATCAAGTGGGAGTTAATCTTCCAGATAAGAGAGTAATTGACAAAGTTCTCTAGTCACTATCACCGAGTTACTAGAACTTATTGATGAACTATAATATGCAAGGGATGACAAAAGTAATTCCCAAGCTCTTCGTGATGCTGAAATCGACGAAGGTAGAAATCAAGAAAAGTATCAAGTGTTGATGGTTGACAAAGACCACTAGTTTCAAAAAGGGCAAAGGGGAGAAAGGGAACTTCAAGAAGAACAGCAAGCAAGTTGTGCTCAAGTGAAGAAGCCCAAGTATGGACCTAAGCCTGAGTGCTTCTACTACAAAGGGACTGGTCACTAGAAGCGGAACTGCCCCAAGTATTTGGCGGATAAGAAGGATGGCAAAGTGAACAAAGGTATATTTGATATACAGATTATTGATGTGTATTTTACTAGTGTTCGTAGCGACCCCTCGGTATTTGATACTAGTTCAGTTGCTAAGAGTAGTAACTCGAAACAGGAGTTGCAGAATGAACAGAGACTAGTTAAGAGTGAAGTGACGATGTGTGCTGGAAGTGGTTCCAAGATTGATATGATCATCATCGCACACTCCCTATACTTTCGGGATTAGTGTTGAACCTAAATAAGTGTTATTTGGTGTTTGCGTTGAGCATGAATATGATTTGATCATGTTTATTGCAATACGGTTATTCATTTAAGTAAGAGAATAAATTGTTGTTCTGTTTACATGAATAAAACCTTATATGGTTACACACCCAATGAAAATGGTGTTGGAAATATGCCCTAGAGGCAATAATAAAAGCATTATTATTATATTTATTTGTTCATGATAATTGTCTTTATTCATGATATAACTGTATTATCCGGAAATCGTAATACACGTGTGAATACATAGACCATAATATGTCCCTAGTAAGCCTCTAGTTGACTAGCTCGTTGATCAACAGATAGTCATGATTTCCTGGCTATGGACATTGGATGTCATTGATAACGGGATCACATCATTAGGAGAATGATGTGATGGACAAGACCCAATCCTAAGCATAGCACAAAGATCGTGTAGTTCGTTTGCTAGAGCTTTTCCAATGTCAAGTATCTTTTCCTTTGACCATGAGATCGTGTAACTCCCGGATACCGTAGGAGTGCTTTGGGTGTATCAAACGTCACAACGTAACTGGGTGACTATAAAGGTGCATTACAGGTATCTCCGAAAGTGTCTGTTGGGTTGACACGGATCGAGACTGGGATTTGTCACTCTGGATAACGGAGAGGTATCACTGGGCCCACTCGGTAATGCATCATCATTATGAGCTCAAGGTGACCAAGTGGTTGGTCACGGGATCATGCATTACGGTACGAGTAAAGTGACTTGCCGGTAACGAGATTGAACAAGGTATTGGGATACCGACGATCGAGTCTCGGGCAAGTAACATACCGATTGACAAAGGGAATTGTATACGGGGTTGATTAATCCTCGACATCGTGGTTCATCCGATGAGATCATCGTGGAGCATGTGGGAGCCATCATGGGTATCCAGATCCCGCTGTTGGTTATTGACCGGAGAGTCGTCTCGGTCATGTCTGCTTGTCTCCCGAACCCGTAGGGTCTACACACTTAAGGTTCGGTGACGCTAGGGTTATGAAGATATGTGTATGCAGTAACCCGAATGTTGTTCGGAGTCCCGGATGAGATCCCGGACGTCACGAGGAGTTCCGGAATAGTCCGGAGGTAAAGAATTATATATAGGAAGTGCTGTTTCGGCCATCGGGACAAGTTTCGGGGTTATCGGTATTGTACCGGGACCACCGGAGGGGTCCCGGGGGCCCACCGGGTGGGGCCACCTATCCCGGAGGGCCCCATGGGCTGAAATAGGAGGGAACCCAGCCCATAGTGGGCTGGGGCGCCACCCCCTATAGGCCCATGCGCCTAGGGTTTCCACCAAGGAAGAGTCCAAGTGGTGGAAGGCACCCCTAGGTGCCTTGGGGGGGAGGGAAACCTCCCCTTGGCAGCCGCACCTAGGAGATTGGATCTCCTAGGCTGCGCACCACCCCCCCTTGGCCCTCCTATATATAGTTGAGGAGAGGGAGGACTTCATACCTCAGCCTTTGGTGCTTCCTCTCTCCCCGTTACGTCTCTCTCTCGTAGTATAGGCGAAGCCCTGCTACTGTGACGCCCGCCCTGCATCCACCACCACGCCGTCGTGCTGCTGGATCTTCATCAACCTCTCTTCCCCCTTGCTGGATCAAGAAAGGAGGAGACGTCATCCGTTCCGTACGTGTGTTGAACGCGGAGGCACCGTCCGTTCGGTGCTAATCGGTGATTTGAATCACGTCGTGTTCGACTACATCATCCCCGTTCTTTGAACGCTTCCGCTCGCGATCTACAAGGTACGTAGATGCATCTAATCACTCGTTGCTAGATGAACTCCATAGATGGATCTTGGTGAAACCGTAGGAAAATAAAATTTTTGTTTTCTGCAACGTTCCCCAACAGTGGCATCATGAGCTAGGTCTATGCGTAGTTCTCTTGCACGAGTAGAACACAAAGTAGTTGTGGGCGTTGATTTTGTTCAATATGCTTGCCGTTACTAGTCTTATCTTGATTCGGCGGCATCGTGGGATGAAGCGGCCTAGACCGACCTTACACGTACTCTTACGTGAGACAGGTTCCACCGACTGACATGCACTAGTTGCATAAGGTGGCTAGCGGGTGTCTGTCTCTCCTACTTTAGTCGGATCGGATTCGATGAAAAGGGTCCTTATGAAGGGTAAATAGCAATTGGCATATCACGTTGTGGTCTTTGCGTAGGTAAGAAACGTTCTTGCTAGAAACCCATAGCAGCCACGTAAAACATGCAAACAACAATTAGAGAACGTCTAACTTGTTTTTGCAGGGTATGCTATGTGATGTGATATGGCCAAAGTTGTGATGAATGATGAATGATCTATATGTGATGTATGAGATGTTCATGCTATTGTAATAGGAATCACAACTTACATGAGTATGACGGTGACAGGATGATCATGGAGCCCCAAGATGGAGATCAAAGGAGCTATGTGATATTGGCCATATCATGTCACTATTATTATTTGATTGCATGTGATGTTTATCATGTTTTGCATCTTGTTTGCTTAGAACGACAGTAGTAAATAAGATGATCCCTCATAATAATTTCAAGAAAGTGTTCCCCCTAACTGTGCACCGTTGCTACAGTTCGTCGTTTCGAAGCACCACGTGATGATCGGGTGTGATAGATCCTTACGTTCACATACAACGGGTGTAAGACAGATTTACACATGCAATACACTTAGGTTGACTTGACGAGCCTAGCATGTGCATAGACATGGCCTCGGAACACAGAAGACCGAAAGGTCGAGCATGAGTCGTATAGAAGATACGATCAACATGAAGATGTTCACCGACGTTGACTAGTCCGTGTCACGTGATGATCGGACACGGCCTAGCCAACTCGGATCATGTTATACTTAGATGACTAGAAGAGGGATGTCTATCTAAGTGGGAGTTCATTAATAATTTGATTAGATGAACTTAATTATCATGAACTTAGTCTAAAATCTTTACAATATGTCTTGTAGATCAAATGGCCAACGTTGTATTCAATTTCAACGCGTTCCTAGAGAAAACCAAGCTGAAAGACGATGGCAGCAACTATACGGACTGGGTCCGGAACCTGAGGATCATCCTCATAGCTGCCAAGAAAGATTATGTCCTACAAGCACCGCTAGGTGATCCACCCGTCCCACAGAACCAAGACGTTATGAACGCTTGGCAGACACGTGCCGATGACTACTCCCTCGTTCAGTGCGGCATGCTTTACAGCTTAGAGCCGGGGCTCCAAAAGCGTTTTGAGAGACATGGAGCATATGAGATGTTCGAAGAGCTAAAAATGGTTTTTCAAGCTCATGCCCGGATCGAGAGATATGAAGTCTCCGATAAGTTCTTCAGCTGTAAGATGGAGGAAAATAGTTCTGTCAGTGAGCACATACTCACTATGTCTGGGTTACATAACCGCTTGACTCAGCTGGGAGTTAATCTCCCGGATGATGCGGTCATTGACAGAATCCTCCAGTCGCTTCCACCAAGCTACAAGAACTTTGTGATGAACTTCAATATGCAGGGGATGGAAAAGACCATTCCTGAAGTATTTGCAATGCTGAAATCAGCAGAGGTAGAAGTCAAGAAGGAACATCAAGTGTTGATGGTCAATAAAACCACTAAGTTCAAGAAGGGCAAGGGTAAAAAGAACTTTGAGAAGGACGGCAAGGAAGTTGCCGCGCCCGGCAAGCAAGCTGCTGGGAAGAAGAAGTCAAAGTATGGACCCAAGCCTGAGACGGAGTGCTTTTATTGCAAAGGGAAGGGTCACTGGAAGCGGAACTGCTCCAAATACTTAGCGGACAAGAAGGCCGGCAAAACAAAAGGTATATGTGATATACATGTAATTGATGTGTACCTTACCAGTACTCGAAGTAACTCCTGGGTATTTGATACCGGTGCCGTTGCTCATATTTGTAACTCACAGCAGGAGCTGCAGAATAAACAGAGACTGGCAAAGGACGAGGTGACGATGCGCGTCGGGAATGGTTCCAAGGTCGATGTGATCGCCGTCGGCACGCTACCTCTACATTTACCTACGGGATTAGTTATAAACCTCAATAATTGTTATTTCGTGCCAAGTTTGAGCATGAACATTGTATCGGGATCTCGTTTAATACGAGATGGCTACTCATTTAAATCTGAGAATAATGGTTGTTCTATTTATATGAGAGATATATTTTATGGTCATGCTCCGATGGTCAATGGTTTATTCTTAATGAATCTCGAACGTAATATTACACATATTCATAGTGTGAATACCAAAAGATGTAAAGTTGATAACGATAGTCCCACATACTTGTGGCACTGCCGCCTTGGTCACATAGGTGTCAAACGCATGAAGAAGCTCCATGCAGATGGACTTTTAGAGTCTCTTGATTATGAATCATTTGACACGTGCGAACCATGCCTCATGGGTAAAATGACCAAGACTCCGTTCTCAGGAACAATGGAGCGAGCAACCAACTTATTGGAAATCATACATACTGATGTGTGCGGTCCAATGAGTGTTGAGGCTCGCGGTGGCTATCATTATGTTCTCACCCTCACTGATGACTTAAGTAGATATGGGTATGTCTATTTAATGAAACACAAGTCTGAAACCTTTGAAAAGTTCAAGGAATTTCAGAGTGAAGTTGAGAATCAACGTGACAGGAAAATCAAGTTTCTACGATCAGATCGTGGAGGAGAATACTTGAGTCACGAATTTGGCACACACTTAAGAAAATGTGGAATAGTTTCACAACTCACGCCGCCTGGAACACCTCAGCGTAATGGTGTGTCCGAACGTCGTAATCACACTCTATTAGATATGGTGCGATCTATGATGTCTCTTACCGATTTACCGCTATCTTTTTGGGGCTATGCTTTAGAGACTGCCGCATTCACTTTAAATAGGGCTCCGTCGAAATCCGTTGAGACGACACCGTTTGAATTATGGTTTGGGAAGAAACCTAAGCTGTCGTTTCTAAAAGTTTGGGGATGCGATGCTTATGTCAGGAAACTTCAACCTGAAAAGCTCGAACCCAAATCGGAAAAATGCGTCTTCATAGGATACCCTAAAGAAACCATTGGGTATATCTTCTACCTCAGATCCGAAGGCAAGATCTTTGTTGCCAAGAATGGATCCTTTCTGGAGAAAGAGTTTCTCTCGAAAGAAGTAAGTGGGAGGAAGGTAGAACTTGATGAAGTATTACCTCTTGAACCGGAAAATGGCGCAACTCAAGAAAATGTTCCTGAGGCGCCTGCACCAACTAGAGAGGAAGTTATTGATGATGATCAAGATACTTCTGATCAAGCTCCTACTGAAATTCGAAGGTCCACAAGGACACGTTCCGCACCAGAGTGGTACGGCAACCCTGTCTTGGAAATCATGTTGTTAGACAACAGTGAACCTTCGAACTATGAAGAAGCGATGGCAGGCCCGGATTCCGACAAATGGCTAGAAGCCATGAAATCCGAGATAAGATCCATGTATGAAAACGAAGTATGGACTTTGACTGACTTGCCCGTTGAAGGGCGAGCCATAGAAAATAAATGGATCTTCAAGAAGAAGACATACGCGGATGGTAATGTGACCATCTATAAAGCTCGGCTTGTCGCTAAGGGTTATCGACAAGTTCAAGGAATTGACTACGATGAGACTTTCTCACCGGTAGCAAAGCTAAAGTCCGTTCGAATCATGTTAGCGATTGCCGCATTCTACGATTATGAGATATGGCAAATGGACGTCAAAACGGCATTCCTTAATGGTTTCCTTAAGGAAGAGTTGTATATGATGCAGCCGGAAGGTTTTGTCGATCCTAAGAATGCTGACAAGGTGTGCAAGCTCCAACGCTCGATTTATGGGCTGGTGCAAGCATCTCGGAGTTGGAACATTCACTTTGATGAGATGATCAAAGCGTTTGGGTTTACGCAGACTTATGGAGAAGCCTGCGTTTACAAGAAAGTGAGTGGGAGCTCTGTAGCATTTCTCATATTATATGTAGATGACATACTTTTGATGGGAAATGATATAGAACTCTTGGACAGCATCAAGGCCTACTTGAATAAGAGTTTTTCAATGAAGGACCTTGGAGAAGCTGCTTATATATTAGGCATCAAGATCTATAGGGATAGATCACGACGCCTCATAGGTCTTTCACAAAGCACATACCTTGATAAGATTTTGAAGAAGTTCAAAATGGATCAGTCCAAGAAAGGGTTCTTGCCTGTTTTGCAAGGTGTGAGATTGAGCTCAGCTCAATGCCCGACCACGGCAGAAGAGATAGAAGAGATGAGTATCATCCCCTATGCCTCAGCCATAGGTTCTATTATGTATGCCATGCTGTGTACCAGACCTGATGTAAACCTTGCCGTAAGTTTGGTAGGAAGGTACCAAAGTAATCCCGGCAAGGAACACTGGACAGCGGTCAAGAATATCCTGAAGTACCTGAAAAGGACAAAGGACATGTTTCTTGTTTATGGAGGTGACGAAGAGCTCGTCGTAAAGGGTTACGTCGACGCTAGCTTCGACACAGATCTGGATGACTCTAAGTCACAAACCGGATACGTGTATATGTTGAATGGTGGAGCAGTGAGCTGGTGCAGCTGCAAACAGAGCGTCGTGGCGGGATCTACATGTGAAGCGGAGTACATCGCAGCCTCGGAGGCAGCACATGAAGCTATATGGGTGAAGGAGTTCATCACCGACCTAGGAGTCATACCCAATGCGTCGGGGCCAATCAAACTCTTTTGTGACAACACTGGAGCTATTGCACTTGCCAAGGAGCCCAGGTTTCACAAGAAGACAAGGCACATCAAGCGTCGCTTCAACTCCATTCGTGAAAATGTTCAAGATGGAGACATAGAGATTTGTAAAGTACATACGGACCTGAAATAGCAGATCCGTTGACTAAACCTCTCCCTAGGGCAAAACATGATCAACACCAGAATTCCATGGGTGTTCGATTCATCACAATGTAACTAGATTATTGACTCTAGTGCAAGTGGGAGATTGTTGGAAATATGCCCTAGAGGCAATAATAAAAGCATTATTATTATATTTCTTTGTTCATGATAATTGTCTTTATTCATGCTATAACTGTATTATCCGGAAATCGTAATACACGTGTGAATACATAGACCATAATATGTCCCTAGTAAGCCTCTAGTTGACTAGCTCGGTTGATCAACAGATAGTCATGATTTCCTGGCTATGGACATTGGATGTCATTGATAACGGGATCACATCATTAGGAGAATGATGTGATGGACAAGACCCAATCCTAAGCATAGCACAAAGATCGTGTAGTTCGTTTGCTAGAGCTTTTCCAATGTCAAGTATCTTTTCCTTTGACCATGAGATCGTGTAACTCCCGGATACCGTAGGAGTGCTTTGGGTGTATCAAACGTCACAACGTAACTGGGTGACTATAAAGGTGCATTACAGGTATCTCCGAAAGTGTCTGTTGGGTTGACACGGATCGAGACTGGGATTTGTCACTCCATATAACGGAGAGGTATCACTGGGCCCACTCGGTAATGCATCATCATTATGATCTCAAGGTGACCAAGTGGTTGATCACGGGATCATGCATTACGGTACGAGTAAAGTGACTTGCCGGTAACGAGATTGAACAAGGTATTGGGATACCGACGATCGAGTCTCGGGCAAGTAACATACCGATTGACAAAGGGAATTGTATACGGGGTTGATTAATCCTCGACATCGTGGTTCATCCGATGAGATCATCGTGGAGCATGTGGGAGCCATCATGGGTATCCAGATCCCGCTGTTGGTTATTGACCGGAGAGTCGTCTCGGTCATGTCTGCTTGTCTCCGGAACCCGTAGGGTCTACACACTTAAGGTTCGGTGACGCTAGGGTTGTGAAGATATGTATATGCAGTAATCCGAATGTTGTTCGGAGTCCCGCATGAGATCCCGGACGTCACGAGAAGTTCCGGAATGGTCCGGAGGTAAAGAATTATATATAGGAAGTGCTGTTTCGGCCATCGGGACAAGTTTCGGGGTTATCGGTATTGTACCGGGACCACCGGAGGGTCCGGGGGCCCACCGGGTGGGGGCCACCTGTCCCGGGGGGCCCAATGGGCTGTAGGGGGGCGGCCCATTGGGCTAGGGGCACCCCTACTAGGCAATGCGCTAGGGTTTCCATATGGGAGGAGTCCCAGTAGTGGAAGGCACCCCTGAGTGCCTTGGGGGGAGGGAAACCCTCCCCTGGCCGCCGCACCTAGGAGATTGGATCTCCTAGGCTGCGCACCACCCCCCCTTGGCCCTCCTATATATAGTTGAGGAGAGGGAGGACTTCATACCTCAGCCTTTGGTGCTTCCTCTCTCCCCGTTACGTCTCTCTCTCGTAGTATAGGCGAAGCCCTGCTACTGTGACGCCCTACATCCACCACCACGCCGTCGTGCTGCTGGATCTTCATCAACCTCTCTTCCCCCCTTGCTGGATCAAGAAAGGAGGAGACGTCATCCGTTCCGTACGTGTGTTGAACGCGGAGGCACCGTCCGTTCGGTGCTAAGATCTTCGGTGATTTGGATCACGTCGTGTTCGACTACATCATCCCCGTTCTTTGAACGCTTCCGCTCGCGATCTACAAGGTACGTAGATGCATCTAGTCACTCGTTGCTAGATGAACTCCTAGATGGATCTTGGTGAAACCGTAGGAAAATTTTTGTTTTCTGCAACGTTCCCCAACAAATGGTTCGTTGGATCTCGATCGTAGTGATACACATATTCATAATATTGAAACCAAAAGATGCAAAGTTAATAATGATAGTGCAACTTATTTGTGGCACTGCCGTTTAGATCATATTGGTGTAAAGCGCATGAAGAAACTCCATGCTGATGGACTTTTGGAATCACTTGATTATGAATCACTTGATGCTTGCGAACCATGCCTCATGGGCAAGATGACTAAGACTCCGTTCTCCGGAACAATGCAGCAAGCAACAGATTTGTTGGAAATCATGCATACTGATGTATGTGGTCCGACGAATATTGAAGCTCGCGGCAGGTATCATTATTTTCTGATCTTCACAGATGATTTGAGCAGATATGAGTATATCTACTTGATGAAACACAAGTCTGAAACATTTCAAAAGTTCAAAGAATTTCAGAGTGAAGTGGAGAATCATCGTAACAAAATAAAAGTTTCTATGATATGATCGCAGAAGTAAAATATTTGAGTTACGAGTTTTGAATTCAGTTAAAAACAATGTGAAATAGTTTCACTACTCACGCCACCTGGAACACCACAGTGTAATGGTGTGTCCAAACGTCATGACCGTACTTTATTAGATATGGTGCGATCTATGATGTCTCTTACCGATCTACCACTATCGTTTTGGGGTTATGCATTAGAGACAGCTGCATTCACGTTAAATATGGCACCATCTAAATCCGTTGAGACGACACCATATGAACTATGGTTTGGCAAGAAACCTAAGCTATCGTTTCTTAAAGATTGAGGTTGCAATGCTTGTGTGAAAAAGTTTCAACCTAA
This sequence comes from Triticum urartu, assembly GCF_003073215.2. Taxonomy (NCBI): domain Eukaryota; kingdom Viridiplantae; phylum Streptophyta; class Magnoliopsida; order Poales; family Poaceae; genus Triticum; species Triticum urartu. The sequence continues at coordinate 406,363,324 of NC_053026.1, forward strand.
TAAGCTCTAACCCAAATCGGAGAAGTGCGTCTTCATAGGATACCCAAAAGAAAATGTTGGGTACACCTTCTATCACAGATCCGAAGGCAATATATTCGTTGCTTTGAATGGATCCTTTCTAGAAAAGGAGTTTTTCTCGAAAGAAGTGAGTGGGAGGAAAGTAGAACTTGATGAGGTAAATGTACCTGCTCCCTTATTGGAAAGTAGTTCATCACAAAATATGTTCCTGTGACTACTACACCAATTAGTGAGGAAGCTAATGATGATGATCATGTAACTTCAGATCAAGTTGCTACCGAACCTCGTAGGTAAACCAGAGTGAGATCCGCACCAGAGTGGTACGGTAATCCTATTCTGGAGGTCATGCTACTTGACCATGACGAGCCTACGAACTATGAGGAAGCGATGATGAGCCCAGATTCCGCGAAATGGCTTGAGGCCATGAAACCTGAGATGAGATCCATGTATGAGAGCAAAGTATGGACTTTGATTGACTTGCCCAATGATCGGTGAGCCATTGAGATTAAATGGATCTTTAAGAGGAAGACGGACGCTGATAGTAGTGTTACTATCTACAAAGCTAGAATTGTCGCAAAAAGGTTTTCGACAAGTTCAAGGTGTTGACTACGATGAGAGTTTCTCACTCGTATCTATGCTTAAGTCTGTCCGAATCATGTTAGCAATTGCCGCATTTTATGAAATCTGGCAAATGGATAAACAAAAACTGCATTCCTTAATGGATTTACTAAAGAAGAGTTGTATATGATGCAACCAGAAGGTTTTGTCAATCCTAAAGGTACTAACAAAATATGCAAGCTCCAGCGATCCATCTATGGACTGGTGCAAGCATCTCGGAGTTGGAATATACGCTTTGATAAGTTGATCAAAGCATATAGTTTTATACAGACTTGCGGTGAAGCCTGTATTTACAAAAAAGTGAGTGGGAGCACTACAACATTTCTAAGTATATGTGAAAGACATATTGTTGATCGGAGATAATGTAGAATTATTCTGCAAAGTATAAAGGAATGTTTGAAAGGAGTTTTTTTCAAAGAAAGACCTCGGTGAAGCTGCTTACATATTGAGCATCAAGATCTATAGAGATAGATCAAGATGCTTGATAAGTTTTTCAATGAGTACATACCTTGGCAAGATTTTGAAGTAGTTCAAAATGGAACAGCCAAAGAAGGAGTTCTTGCCTGTGTTACAAGGTGTGAAGTTGAGTACGACTCAAAACCCGACCACGGCAGAAGATAGAGAGAGAATGAAAGTCATTCCCTATGCCTCAGCCATAGGTTCTATAAAGTATGCCATGCTGTGTACCAGACCTATTGTATACCCTGCCCTGAGTTTGGCAACGGAGTACAATAGTGATCTAGGAGCAGATCACTGGACATTGGTCAAAATTATCCTTAGTGGAATAAGGATATGTTTCTCGATTATGGAAGTGACAGAAGGTTCGTCGTAAAGGGTTACGTCGATGCAAATTTTGACACTGATCCATGCAACAGCTGTGCTCTCTTCTCGCTCGAGCCCCCGCTACCACCACTCGCCGGGCGGCGCTCAAAAGCCTCGCCGCCGCCGCTCATAGCCTCGTCGTCGTCGCCTCTCGTAGCCTTGCCGGCGCCGCCCTCGTAGCCTCGCTGCCGCCATGTACATCAATGGTAGCAAAATCCATCACTGCTCACAACAAAAAGGGCCTCCGGGTGTAGCAAAAAATATCGCCCAGGACGTCGCTCGTGCTCTGCAGGCCGCCACCGGTGCTGGAGACGGCTACCACGCGACTGTGGCGATGCATGCTGGAACCGATCACCAGGGGTGCTGCAACCGTGGTGATAAAAAGCTGGAACCGACCGCCAGGAAAGTTGCAACCGGCCAGAGCAGTAGTGGAAAGTCGTGATGCCGTCACCGTCGATGTTACAAACAGTATGCACAAAAGCTGGAACCGGCAACGTAATTTGTTTCAACAGCGAGAGACTGCCAGACGCCGATTGCTGGAACCGTCAGCAAAAAAATGTTGTGACCATGCTGCGAGGAAGCTGCAACTGGCAAAAACAATGGCGACGACGGTGCTTCTGAAGGAAATATGCCCTAGAGGCAATAATAAAGTTATTATTTATTTCCTTATTTCATGATAAATGTTTATTATTCATGCTAGAATTGTATTAACCGGAAACATAATACATGTGTGAATACATAGACAAACAGAGTGTCACTAGTATGCGTCTACTTGACTAGCTCGTTGATCAAAGATGGTTATGTTTCCTAACCATAGACATGAGTTGTCATTTGATTAACGGGGTCACATCATTAGGAGAATGATGTGATTGACTTGACCCATTCCGTTAGCTTAGCACTTGATCGTTTAGTTTGTTGCTATTGCTTTCTTCATGACTTATACATGTTCCTATGACTATGAGATTATGCAACTCCCGTTTACCGGAGGAACACTTTGTGTGCCACCAAACGTCACAACGTAACTGGGTGATTATAAAGGTGCTCTACAGGTGTCTCCAAAGGTACTTGTTGGGTTGGCGTATTTCGAGATTAGGATTTGTCACTGCGATTGTCGGAGAGGTATCTCTGGGCCCACTCGGTAATGCACATCACTATAAGCCTTGCAAGCATTGCAACTAAATGAGTTAGTTGCGGGATGATGTATTACGGAACGAGTAAAGAGACTTGCCGGTAACGAGATTGAACTAGGTATTGAGATACCGACGATCGAATCTCGGGCAAGTAACATACCGATGACAAAGGGAACAACGTATGTTGTTATGCGGTCTGACCGATAAAGATCTTCGTAGAGTATGTAGGAGCCAATATGGGCATCCAGGTCCCGCTATTGGTTATTGACAAGAGAGGTGTCTCGGTCATGTCTACATAGTTCTCGAACCCGTAGGGTCCGCACGCTTAACGTTCGTTGACGATATAGTACTATGAGTTATGTATGTTGGTGACCGAATGTTGTTCGGAGTTTTGGATGAGATCACAGATATGACGAGGAACTCCGGAATGGTCCGGAAGTAAAGATTGATATGTGGATAGTAGTGTTTGATCTCCGGAAGGGTTCCGGAATTCACCGGAAGGGGTTCCAGATGTTTCTCAAAATGTTTGGGCACGAGAACACTTTATCTGGGCCAAAGGGGAAAGCCCACGAGGCTTTTGGAAAGTGCAAAAGTAAGTTTTGCGGAGACCAGAGGCTAGACGCCAGGAACCCTGGCGTCTAGGGGGTAGACGCCGGGAACCTTGGCGTCTAGCCCTGGAGTCCTAGAAGGACTCTTGCCTTTCGGGTGAAACCGACTTTGAGGAGGCTTTTACTCCAAGTTTCGACCCCAGGGCTCAACATATAAATAGAGGGGTAGGGCTAGCATCAAAGACACATCAAGAAACACCAAGCCGTGTGCCGGCAACCCCGTCCCCTCTAGTTTATCCTCTGTCATAGTTTTCGTAGTGCTTAGGCGAAGCCCTGTGGAGATTGTTCTTCACCAACACCGTCACCACGCCGTCGTGCTGCCGGAACTCATCTACTACTCCGCCCTTCTTGCTGGATCGAGAAGGCGAGGACGTCACCGAGCCGAACGTGTGCAGAACTCGGAGGTGCCGTGCTTTTGGTACTTGGATCGGTCGGACGTGAAGACGTACGACTACATCAACCGCGTTGATATAACGCTTCCACGAACGGTCTACGAGGGTACGTAGACAACACTCTCCCCTCTCGTTGCTATGCATCACCATGATCTTGCGTGTGCGTAGGAAATTTTTTGAAATTACTACGTTCCCCAACAGCTTCAACCTAGAGTGCAGAAAAAAATGCTACAGAGAGACGCCATGGCCATCGTCGAGGAAGAAAAGCCGGTTCCAGTGATTTCATGTAAATAGGTTAAAGCTTTTTAAATGTAGGGTTGAAGCTTTCATGTAAACGGTTGCAGCTTTTTTCATTTGGGCAAGAAAATCGATGGTTGAAGGTTTTTTCCACCGTTGATGTTCGATGCACAGGGTTGCACGAGTGATGGCCACCAATCATCACCATTAAGATAGATGTAGCAAAAACTCGCGGGTGGTAGCAGAAGACAATGACATTTGCAACCAAAAATCACCGTCGTTGTTGTCCCGGGTGCATCTCTGCCATGAATTGATGTAGCAAATTTCTTCGTCAGTTGTAGCAAATCCAACGACAGTTGCAGTAAAAATCGTTGTCCCGGTCATCTGCATGAACGACGGCCACCAATCATCACCATTAAAAATGGATGTAGCAAATAAACACGTTGGTCGTAGCAAAAGACAACGACAGTTGCAGCAAAAATCGTCGTCATCGCAGCAAGAAACGGATGCAACTTCGTCCGTTTGCAGTTGTAGCTCTTTTTCCCACCCCATAGCTTGAGCGGTTGGTGAAAATAGAGCTGACCGAGTAAACGTGGTGGGCCTAAGACCAAGTGATGGGCCAAGAAAAGAAAACCAACATGCAAACGTGGATCGGGAGATGCGGGAGCGCTGGATCAAGCGGCATGCGCGGGACCGGCCGAAGCTTCGGCCGGTGCACCGTTTGTAAACGTTTCCCTTATCATTAACCATGATGAAAGTGATCATAATTAGTTTTAAAATTTCGCAAAAAAGTAAATTAAAACCGGGCTCTGCTCCTTTCCATTAAAAACTTAACGGAAATACATCAGTCAGAGAACAAGATCCAGAAAGGGAAAGGAAGAATGAGATGATCATGGTTAGTCGAATGAGGCCCTGAGCGTGGAAAATAACTTGATGCATCCCCCGAATAAAAAAAACACTGTAAAATGCTTGACAATGTGCATCACCAATATATAACTTGGCTACTGATACTAGAGCTACTTCACTCCGCCTTGTGATCCGGAGGTCAAGTTATTTCTTTACATGTGAGAAACACCCACCATATGTCAATCGCCCCGAACGGACCCAAACAAAGGCTTAAAACAGCAAGCACAAAGGCAACTACTACCAAAAGAGAAAGGCTTAAACACCATGTGGCCTAACTTAGCACAGGCACCCGCCAGCACAGCACCGGGCGCATCGGCATCCGTCTGTACAGTTTTTGCACGACCACACGCACCCGCAGGAGCACTCGGGGCACGACGGCTTCGGGCAGCTCAGGCACGACCCGCCGCTGCAGCAGCCCCCCTTGTCGCAGCACGACGACTGGCACCTGAAGCACGACGGCTGCCCCTTGCAGCAGGACGACTGGCAGTTGAAGCACCGTGCGCAGGAGCATTTGGGGAGCTTGAAGCAGCTGAGGCAGCCCCCTGTGCATCGAGGGCAGGAGCAGCCCGCGCAGCTGCAGCACTGCTCGCCGCAGCAGCTGCAGCTTGGCTTGCAGTCGCCGCAGCAGCCGCCGCCGGAACATGAGCCGCACTCCGGCTTGCACTCGCCGCAAGGGTTACAGCCGCCACTGCAGCACTGTGGTTTGCTGCAGCTGCAGCTGCAGCAGTCGAAGCAGCCGCAGCTTGGTTTGCAGCATGGAGGGATCTTGAAGCAGCTGCAGCTGCAGCAGTTCGGGCTGCAGCATGAGCAGTTTGGCTCGCAGCATGAACAGTCGAAGCACCTTGGTCTTTTGCAAGTTGGTAGGCATTGGCAGGAGCAGCACAGCCATGAAGCACATATGCACAGTTTTGATCTGCAGGAAAAACATTTTCCGCCAATTTAATATCGCTGCTGCCAGAATCATAGTAGAGATAATTAATTGGAAAATGTTTGTGTACTCTACTGGAAGGAAGGTTACAAGTTTTGGGCAAATAACTATCATGCCACCTGAAAACAAGCATTCAGAACTACTACCTCCATTCCAAAATATAAGACATTTTGGTAGGCTAAAATGGCCTACCAAAACGTCATATATTTTGGTACGGAGGTAGTACAAATGAATATCTTTCATAGTGCTATTTGCTACTGCAATGTCATTTTCTCTTGGACAGATTCTATATTGCCAGCATGAATTATTATCAGAACTTGCATACTCTTGCCACTAAATGACTGGAAGCAATATAGGAGAAGAGATACCTGATCCACCAATAAAGACGGCAGGACCGGTGCTTCCTTTTGTTACTGCAAAAAAATGGTTTCATAAAAAAAACTATATACATGCTTAAAACAAATAGGATGTTTGAGTATAGAGGGCCTTACATTGGTATTAGTGGGTCTTGTTTTGTACCAACAAACTCATTTACCCTGAAAAGCATTGTGCACAGATATTAGCAGCACGTTTAAAAAATAGCTTGTAACAATAGACAAAGTAAAACTATTGTGCGAGCATATAGGCGACATGTATAAGAAATTAAAGGCTAGCTCTAGCCATGAACAAAGCAAGGAATTAGACTAGTGACTAGTCCAATGCTTTGCAAGAGAATTGTGTTTTGAGTTCCCTCAAGCATTTACATCTCCATTTCAGCTATTTTAACTTGAAGAGCAATATCGTGTAACGATGGAACCCACAAAACGTCACTCCAAAATAAACTCGTATAATAAACGTTCTGATGCAAGTGGGTTTTGTTGGTGAGTACTACTGCTTTCAGAGCATGGCTTCCAAGTTTAGAATACGGAACAGATGAACAGAAATTTTACAGAGATCAAACTGAAACAGAAACTGTATGAAGGTACGACTTACAGACTAATCCATACATATGGCAATAACTTTGGATGTCAGACATGAAAACGCAATGCAGTTGATAAAGAAAACAGAAACAGGCACACTAGAGTAAATAAACATAAATTGCATCCTATACTTAACTAGTTGGAACAAAATTGAAGTGGAATACTAGTTTGCAATGCAGGGAGGATGATGGTGTATACATACTCTTTCAAGCAACCAGAACGTGAGACCGGTTGAGCCCCTTCAAGTAAATGTAGCTCGTCCTGCGAAACAGGGTTCATGTCAAAAGTCACCCACTGTAGGTAGTAGATCTTTCTCCATTTGATATGCATGAATGTGGTAAAATTACCAGAGAATTGGTCCTGTAAATATTATGTAGGACCTCATAGGTGTTTTATAGATAATTCAAGAAGAGAGATTCACCGATAAAATGGAAAATGTGACTGACTAAAATTTAAAGCTTTCTTCTGTACAGTACCAGCAAATGGATGCTTAAAAGCAGCAACAATAGTCTGGACTGGACAGGACTAGCTCCTGCTTTAAACAAAGTTACTATGATTCTAAAGCAACCGCTATCACAAAGGCATAAAGAAGAAGGGAACCCCGTCACCTGAGCACCTTCGGAAATCTGCTCCTTGAAAGCAGAGCACCATGTGTTTTGTAACAAAAGAAAAAGGGCATTATTCTCTTCTCCCCCAAGGAAAAACACAAAATCTATCGCATAAAAGGCCCCAAAGCTGGATGGCAGCCCATCAACTCCAGCTTCGCACGGCGGAATAATGCGTGGCCACGGGCCGTGCCCAGGCTAGTCGTAGCAAGCAAGCAAGAACGGCGACACGACAGCGCTTCCATACATGCATGCGACTGACAGGGCCACTCTCATCATCATCACTGGCCACTGCCCATGCCTTCTTTTCCCGCAAGGAACCGGACCAAACACGAAAAGGTACATCCATGGCACACCCAAAGAGGGCAAACGCTTGTCCGGCCCCGGATTGTCTGCGCCGCGCACGCCGGGGTGCGCGACGCCGCCTCCCCCTCTCCCCTCCCCATTCGCAGCTCGAATCCCCAGGACACGGCCGAGATAAACAACCCTAACCACTAGCCTAGATGCAGGAGCAGCAGTAGATTAATACTACTAAAGAATTGAACGGCCTAGCCGTACCTACGCAGGGTAGAAAATAAACAAGGACGACGTGGCGTTCGTCGCCCTTGACACCAACGACCTGTGGGTCTACTAGTAGTAGATGAGCGAGCGACGGGCAAATCGGATCTTGTTTTTAAAAATGGGATCGGCAAAGTCAATGGAAGAGGGCGGAGCAATGGAGCAGTGAGCGGCGCGGCGGCCGAGGCGGTGGTCAGAGAGAGAGTGATTCAGAGAAACGCAGCCGTGGCTTACCTTGAGGAACGTGAGCTCGCGGTCAAGGATCTGCACCTCCAGCTGCAGGCGCCGGCGGCCGCACATGTCCGGGTACCTCGGCGGCGACCTGGGCTTGGGCGCCTCCAGCACCACCACCGCGCCCTCCCCCATGTCTCTTTGTCTCTCACACGCCCGGACCCGGAGGGCTTAGGCTTAGCCACCGGCCCGCATTAGGCGCCGGCGCCGGCACCGGGGCGGCAGCTAGCAGCAGGAGGCTCGGGGGAGCGGCGGTTGCGCGCTGGCCGGCGGTGATGCGAGGAATCTGAGCGGCGCAGGCGAGCGCGTGCGTGCGACGCGAGGGGATGGAGGCGGGGGCGTGGGCTGGGGAGGAGCGGAGCGGAGCGGAGCAGAGCAGGTGGTGGAAATGAAGGCGGAGGCGAGGAGTCCCTCCATATAGCTCGCGCTGCGCGGGCAATAATAGCAAAGCGAGGAGAGGGAGCAGGGCGCGTGGGGTTTAGAGAGAGAGAGAGAGAGTGCCGCCGCAGGGCTGGGGTGGGGTGGGGTTTAATGAGAGAGAAAGAAGATCAAGGGCGGACGGACGGACGGACGGACGGAGGCGACTGTGCGGGCCGGTTCGTGACTTGTGATGAGCCTCTGCGCTCGTCCGTGCCGTGCCGTGCCGGTGATGTGCCTTGGGTCCGCCCGCCCGGCCGGTATGGGGGCAGGCCTGGGCGGCCAGGACCGTAATGCCAAGGAAACCAATGCTACGTACGTTGGAGCGATGATTATGGAGCTCAAACGCTTGGTAACAGGAGCGATCAATTGCAAACAGTGCCGAGTTTGAGATGGAGGAAAAGGCTGCCGCAGGGCGAGGTGATCAATTGATGAATTTGCCAGCGACGAGTGGGGGAACAGTAGTAGCGCCACGCACGCACGGACGGCCGCATTGATTGCGCGCACGGCGTCCTGAACGATCCGTCACGTACTACTAGAGTAGTACTGTACTAGTACTAGTACGTGTAGCGCCACGAGCGTGACGGTGGCCGGGGTGGCGCGCCCCCCGAGCCGGGCGTACGGAAAAGCAAGCCATCCGCGGGGCAACGGGACAGAACGACGAGGCCGCGCGCCCTCGGCTTGCTTGCGCGGACAGGGACGCAACCACACGGACGGACGTATCCGCGCGCGCACACTGACGCGTCCACGTCCGCCCCGGGGGCCCAGGATAAGACGGGCGCGCTCGCTACTGGCTAGTGGGAGTGGGAGTAGGAGGAGCGGCAGCAGCCCGTAGCACTTGCGAGGGGGGGGGCCGGCGCGGCAGAGCGGTGGCAGCGGCCGGGGTTGCCCGATTTGAAACGGGCAGGCCGGATCAATCAATGCCTATCTCATCTCTTCCCCCCGCTGCGCCTCTCCCCGCTTCTCCTCTCCGGTGCCTGCCGCTCTGGGCCTGCCTGCTGCGGCCTGCCGCACGAGGGGGAGGGGGGGGAAGGGAGGGAGGAAGGGGTGGTTCCATTTCGGAGTAATGGCCGTCACGCGTCGCGCTGCACACCCGCTGCGCCTGCGCCGCATGTGCGGCGGGGTGCGCCCGGGACTGACTGACAGGGCGATCGGATGCTGAGACGGGCGTTCGCTTCGGGCGGTGCCTTTCCGGGGGATGGGCGAGGGCAGGGGCTACGCTGTTGGGCCTCTTTGATTAACACAGAAATATGAAAAAAAGTAGGATTGGAATGGCACGTTCATTGAATCCCTATAGGATTTGAGTTTGTTTGATTGTGTCACATGAAAAACAAAGGATTTCTTTCGAGAGGTTGAAGTGTATGTTAGAATTCCTGTGAAACGTAGTACAAATGAATTCTTAGGGCTCATTCGGTTTGGAGGAAATCTAAACGTAGGAATTTGAAGTAGTATAGGAATTTGATAGGATGGCACTTGCCACCCTAAGGAATTGACTTGCCTCGTTCCTACGCGCAAAATGAGCTTTGAGTGGATGTGTAGTTTCCTTCAAAAGCATAGGAAATGAATAGTATTTCTACGAAATTCCTTTACGGATTTCCTACAAACCGAATGCATATATAGGAAATTTTCCTCTGGAATCCTTGTTCCCATGTTTTTCCTATAAAAATCCTCCAAACCGAATGAGGCCTTAGGAAAATATTCTACATGATTCAATCCTACGAATCAAACGACCAACGTAGGAAAAATTCCTAAGGATTCTAATCCTTCAAAGATTCTATAAAAATCCTTTGAATCAAACAGACCCTCATCCCTACGCAAGTGCTCTTCGGTTTTTCATCTTCCCCAAGTAGATACTGTATGACAAAACGGTCAGATTTTCATGAATCTCTACATAAAGTGCCTAAATCTCATGTTTTGGCCCTTTTTCGAAACCTATTCGAGATTTGACCCTAGTTTGGAAAAATTTCGAGATCAGACCCTTTTGCTACCGCCAGGGACCATGACGGTAGGGTATAACAGCCTACTGCCAAGGACCCTGTCGGTAGTGTTGCATTCCCCACCGCCTAAACCCGCCTAAGTATTGAACACAGTGCGTGCTCGTGCCTACTGCCAAGCACCTTGACGGTAGGGTTGTGTAGGCTATCGCCAGCCTGTTTGGTGGTAGAGATATTTCCTACCGCCAAAGTCCCTGGCGGTAGGCTGTTAGACCCTACCGCCATGGACTCTGGCGGTAGCAAAAGGGTCAGACCTCGAAAAATTTTCAACTTAGGGTCAGATCTCGGATAGGTTTCGAAAAAGGGTCAAAACATGAAATTTTGCAAACAAACATGACATCCTTCCGGTCCTCGTTGTTGCACGTCTAAATGACTCAATCAAACATGGAAAGAGAAAGGAAAGAAAAATTTGCACGAACCTTCGGGTAAAATCAATGATATAAAACTTAAATGTGCAATACTTAGGGCACCATAGTTTCAAAAGCTTTAAATTTTTCACATTTCTTTCTACATACTCCCCTCCGTTCAAATATATAGGGTTTAATATGGTTTTGTGGTTACCTTTGACCATGAGTTGGAGCAATAATATATGACATGCGTTTTCTTTTTTGCGAGGAGTATGACTTGCATGTTAGGAGTACAAAGCATACTGTTAAATTCGTACGTGAAAGGAGTAACTCTGATAATATGGTTTTTATATTATACATCTCATGTAATAGTAATTTTACCAATGGTCAAAGGGAACCTCGAAAACTTATTATGTCGTGTATATTTGGATGGAGTACGGGATTTATTTATTTATTTTGCAAAAGGCTAAAATCTCATCAGCCCAACTGAACTCGCATTTTTTAGTGACTTTCACTGGATACATAACTTTTGCAAAATGCAAGTTGACGGCGAACGCCTACGGATAGGCCCCCGACGACAAATGCCCAGCTAAAAGCTCGGCCTCATGAAGATTACACCTCATGGGACAGCCAAATAGACAGTCAGTGTCTAGCCTACAATCGGGCTCTCATCCACAATCTTCACCTCGCATTAAAGGCAATCCTTACTCAATGTTGCAATATCTAGTTAACTGTGGATGTTACCACTTAGTTATGGCAATGAAGTAGTCGATTGTGTATAGTCGTTAATGTTAGCGGTTATACTATTCATTTACAGAACCCTCCTAGCACACTCTATATAAGCTGGAAGAAGGGCACCAAGTTGAGAGTTGAACTCTCTGATAACATTACGTGCAAAGGAGTAGGGTGTTACCTCTCCAACGAGGGCCTGGACATGTATAAATTCTTGTGTGTGTGTGCTCCCATCTACACCTTTCGGCAAACACGACCCTGCCCTATACACATCCTTATACTATTGTCAGTGAAACAAACCACGAAAATGGTGCCCCGGCGATGCCGAACACGCTCTCGCAAATAGGATCTTCTAGACTAGCGATGCATATACCCATAGTTTTGAGTACATGAAAATAATCTACTTCACGAGCAAAGTACTTGGCTAATCAACATGGTCAAAAGGTTGCTTGTCTGGCTTAGAAAAGTTTTCAAACTCTTCTGGTCCTTGTCCAAATACTCCGTCTGCTTTGTTAACTAACCGAAAGAAAATCACAATAAGCAACATAACAAGGCAGTAAATAAAAGGGCTGTGAAAATATTGGAAACACTTTTTAGGACTTCTCTTGTTATATGAAAAATAACCATAGTGGTCCTACAGGTGTTGGAGCTATGGATATTTTTATTCAACTTACGAAAGTTGAATAAGAGGAAGAATGACTTGATAGAGACTATGCAGAGAAGTCTTTTAGAAAAATAAGTGAAGGCACCAATTAAGTAGGCTGAGATTTTAGAAACATTTAGGCCTTCTTTGGTTCATAGGATAGGAATTTTATAGGAATAGGAAAATCATAAAAAGTGAGATGACATTCATGTCAATTCCTATAGAGAAAGAGATCTCATTTGGTGCATAGGATAGGATTTTTTCCATTGAGTCTAGGCTAATGTTTTTTTCCTCCAAAACGTGAAGGATTGATTCCTATCCTACATAGGAGTAAGAATCCATTCCTACAAACCAAAGGGCTTCAATTGAATTTTTCCTTTGCAAATCCTATCCTATAGAATTCCTACAAAAGTCCTACAAACTAATGGAGGCCTTAGGAGTTGGTTTCACTGGATTTGAAGTACAAATGATTTTCCCAGGGATTTGCAAAGATGAGAATAGATATAGAAATGGCCTAATAATTTAGTGTGCGGGAACAACGAATGTAAACATTTTCACCAGATATCATATGAACATGGAAGCATGCAAGAATTTGAATCACTGAATTTGGGCTTGAGATGATTACTCTAGGAGCTTTCAAACGTTAAAAAATATAAGAAGAAATGGCTAAATAAATATTGGTACAGTAAGGGCCACCTAGAAAAATGTGCTTGCAACACCATTAGAGCAAGTATAATAAGGTGATGTAAGCGGGTTGTAAGGATTTAAATATTGTATTATTGCTGAGGTGGAAGAGAAAGAAGAGGAGAGAGAAGGGAAGCGGGCTGCAGACTTACAGCTGGCTGTAGCACGAGCTTCAAGAAGTTTTGTGAGAGTGAAAGATGGGTCATATGTTGACAAAGTAGTACTTTCTTATAGCCAACTATTATACGTATTAGCTATCACACTAGCTATAAATGACATAGCAACATGTTATAGCCAACAGCTAGCTATGTTATTAACCATGCTCTTAGAGAGGACATGATTTTAAATGTATCTAGGAACTTGAACCAATTGAGTTGATGGTCAAATGAATTTGCTAGAAATATTCAAATTTCTATAAAAAAAATGGAAAAGGATTCATGCCCACTAGGCCAAAATGGCCAGATCTGGAGTGGCAGAAACGCTCATTGGGCGGTACTTAGCATTGAAACAATTATCTCAAAAAAAACTTAGCGTTGAAACGCACAGGGCCTGGCCTAGTTGCTCAGCCGTGCGCATGAATGGGTGACTACGGAGGCGTACTCGGAGAGGCTTGCCATGGTGTTGGAGGTGATGTGTGTCGACTAGGAGAGGCTGCGTTGCAAATGTAGAGATGAGGGAGTGAGAGAAAGAGAGAAAGGACATGTTGTCCAGAAGTTAGGCAAGGGGGTTTTGAACCTTTTGTGAGAAGATACAAGTGTGGCGCTTGCATTGAATTGAAATTAATGCATGACAATGCCCTGTTAAAAATTTGAGGTAACACTATTAGGGAAACCTTATACACAGAATTTTAACAGTAGCGCGTGTTAAAAAAGTACGTTAATGCTAAATAGCAGTAGCGCGTTGTGGTAAACTGCACTACAGATATAATTGTAGCAGTAGCGCGCTTGAAGATAAAAGCGCTACTACTAAAATTCCCACTGCTAAGCCGATAGGCTGCACATAGTAGTAGCAATCTACTACGAACAGTGCTACTGCTAGTTGATTTGTAGCAGCGCATTTACGTAGAAAGACGCTACTGCTAAAGAAAATAAGATTAAATGGAAAGCAAACAGAAAAGTAAATGAAAATGAAAGATATAGAAAAAGAAGAAAGGAAAAGAATAAAATGTAAATAAAAATAAAGGGAAAAAGAGAAAGAAATAGCAGTAGCGCATATCCGGAAACGCGCTATAGCTAACTTAGCAGTAGCGCACTTCCCAGAACGCGCTACTGCTACTTTTGACTTAACCGCGCGGTTCGTTCCTCCCCACGGCCACTTCCTCCAAATCCAAACTCGTCCATTGTCGCCGTTGCCGTCGCCCGTCGGCCGCCGCGCAGTCTCCCGTCGCTCTCTGCACACCCTCGACGCCGCCCCCGACCACGGATTTGACGCCGCCCCCGATGCCGACCTCGACACCGCCCCCGACCCCGACCTCGACGCCGCCCTCCGCCGCGCGCCCGAGCCCCGACCTTGACCTCGACGCCGCCTGCCCCTCCCTCGCCGCAAGCACCCAAGGTGAGCACGCCTGCTCCTCCCCTCACCTACCTCTGCCTAGGGTTCTTCAAATTTTAATTGCATCAAATTAGTTAGGGTTCATCTAAGGGTGGAAACGAATCGGATGTTTTCTTGATTCGGAACGGATACGAATAATAGCGACATATTGCTTAAGTGTATTAGTCAATAACTATGTGACATGAAGTATTCAACTTGTGACATACAATAAGTCAATGATAAATAGGTTTATGAATAAATACTATTGCAATGCATAATGATTTCTAAGATTAATCATAAAACAAGTAAAATTTGACCACTTATTTGACTTTTAAGTTGGATAATTAGAATAGTCGATCGAATACGAATATCGAATATTTCGGATTATCCGCTACCACTTTCCACCCCTAGGTTCATCAAATTAGATGGTAATTAGGGCAATAGTTCCTAGGTACTAATTAGTTAGTAAGAACTAGGTACTAAATAGATACTAGTTTAATTTTATTTATAGTAAGTTTATTTTTAGTAAGAACTAGTTGAATTAATAAAACTAGTTGAACATGTCACATTGTTGTTATTTTTTTAGTTAAAGAAATTATTCCCACATCGACGTTGACGATGCCTATCCCGCATCCTCGTCGTCGACTCGGCGGAGGACACATGCTTGACCAGATGGGCCATGTCCGGGACTGGGCTCCGCCGGGCTGGTACTGGGAGGCGCTACCTACCGGGGGGCGCAGCTTGGTGAGGAGCCAGCCCATCGTTGACCGGAACCTTCTTTGGTGGCGGTCGCGTGGGCCAGTGACAGTGCAGAGGCTTGAGGATCCCGCGGAGGTGGTACGTCATCGTGTCAGCGAGAAGGACATGCACGTCCGTCGCTACTTGTTTGCGTTGGAGCACATGTTCTCCAATACCTGGCAGGTTCTCCAGGGATCTCACTGGAGCTATGATCTTGTGATGGTTCCTTCTCTTTGTGTGTCCAACCCCCGCGCTGATACCCGTCGTGCGCTAGGGTTTTAGTTGTATTAGTGATGTTATATGTATGATACTATTCGGGATGTATTAGTGGTAATATTCGATGATGTACGGACGCATGAGGTGATTTACTTTTGCTTATTGAATGCATGCTAATTTGAATACTTATTTATTTTACGATTTGGTTTTGCTTATTGAATGCTCATGTAAATATGAGTCCTATAAGATACTTTGAAATGTATATCTTGTGTTGCTCAAATAGGATATGTGCTTACCCAAGTGGCCGGTCATGTTTGCAGGTTACACCTCTGAGTGGCCTATGTTTTGCCGGAGTGTTGATTCATTTCCGTTCCGGCAAATTTCAGGCGCTCGATATGTCCTATTTTAGCAAAGGTCATGCCGGATTTTTCCGTGAATTTTGGCATGACTTGTGCCAGAATATGTAGGAAATATCGAGTGCCCCGGATTTGTGTGTTGAATATCCTGGTAGTTGCCTTGGATCGATTTTCAATTAATGTTTCAACTATGAACATAGGAAATGTCTGACGACGAAAAGGATTTCGGTATTTGCGAATACTACGAAGACGAGCGCGGCCTGTGCGACAGAATCTTCCTAGATGATGATAGGCGCTTCAGCATCAAGCTGGACGAGAACTTCGAAGTGGATACAATAAGTCACAACGACAAGTCTTTTTTCATAATTAAGCATGACATCTGCTTCATTTGCTTCAATTTATAATTTAATTTTTTTTACTATTCTACTAGCGTATCCCCTGCCATGCAAGAGTTTTTGTCTTGGATAAGATAGGTTTCAGTACTATGAAAACTACTATGGAGGTAAAGAGAGTTTACTTGAAGATCGAGCATGGTTATACTTTCCACGCAAAATTATACAACGCAGACACCTACACCTATTTTGAATGCAAAACTTGGCAAGCACTATGCAAGACTTATGCATTTGAGTTTGATATGGTTATCACCTTTGATATTCGTCCGGAAGATGATATTGAAGGTAATATCGACATCTGGGTCGATGTGCAGACGCCTCCAGTTATACCATTATGTGAGTTTCTCAACCATATTTATGTCTTTGATATTGTTTATTCAAAAATAGTTGACAACTAATTTCTATTGACAGCTTATTTCCGTTCAAGCAAACATGTCCAGCGCTTGGTAGACAGGACCTACTACTGTACCGGGGCTGAACTAAACTGCGAGGAGATAAGTCATTATGTTTCATGCCTCGAGGATCTTCATAGTGTCAAGACAAATTATTTTTTTGGACTTAAAAATCTTAGTACTCAAAACGTGCGACCAATAGTGTTCGTACTGAACTACGGTCACATCTATTTAGGAAAGATGGTAAGATTTTTACTATTTTTCCTCAGTGCATCTTTTGCATACATTATTTTTTAAGTTAAACTTCATTGCTAAGTATGTTACTATACGATGTTCTTCAATAAGGACTCCTGATAAATGTTGCGCCTCGTTGGATCGAGACTAAAGGTCGCATGAGAATTGTTAGCTTACGTCCAAGATATTCTACAATGCACTTTAGTGCATTCAGAATTTCTAATAGCGAGGAATGCTTTATAGTGAAAGACTGGAGCAAAATTATGAACGACCGCAGAGAAGTAGTAGGGGGCAGCAATCAGAAGCGTGGCCCACGATTAGGAGACAGGTTCATGTACATGCTCCAACTTGATGAAGCAGGAGTGCTACACATGTTTTATACTATTTTACCCGAGAGAGAGAGCAACAGGACTGATTAGCTAGCTAGAAATGAGTTATGATGATCAAATAGCTAGTGTTGGTGATAATGACTATGATGATTATTGTTAGCTAGTGTTAGTGGTGATTAGATATAGCTACCGCAGCTAGTGTTGGTGGTGATTAGCTAGCTAGAATGAGTTTGAAGATGATGATGTGTGCTACACTATGACTATGATGATTAAATAGCTACTGTTGGTGGTAATGACTATGATGATGGTTAAATATCTTGTGTTGACGGATTAGATTCAAGTAGAGGCAACATGTGGTGCACATCGAAAGTACTACTAGTCCAAACTAGATCAAGTTTAGATTAGTAGTATACTTTTGACATGCACCACATATTGCCTCCATTTGAAGCTAACCCACCTTCATTTGACACACTGTTATGAACATATTGATATAACAACCTCATAATTGGTATTGTACCAAAATTTGTATAACGGCGTATAAATACACTAAAAATAAAAAATAAAAACTAATAATAATAGTAGCGATGGACAGGAAACACGCTAGTACTAGTTAGATTAGCAGTAGCGCCGAAGTAAACACGCGCTGCGGCTATATCTCTTAGCAGTAGCATGTGCCGCACATGCTACTGCTAAGTAATAGCTGTAGCGCCTTACTAGTAGCGCGGTTCCCCGCGCTACTAATAGGCATTAAACCCACGCTATTACTAGGCTTTTCCCTAGTAGTGTAAAACAAAGCAACTTTGTTTCACAAAAATTTCGGCATGAATAAAAAAACAGACAAACTTCAAAGCAAATGGATGATCTAGTTTCTCAAACTTGGTAGGAGTAATATTTTACAACAAATATAGCTCCATGAATTTTGGGTAAGAGGAAATTCCGTTCTAAAAATTTGAAACCCTAAAAATCACAGAAACTAAATTCTGTAGATCTAGAGAGATTTTTGTCATGACCATGCGTTGAAACTCTTATATGTGAAGAATATATGTCTCCCGAGTCTCTCTAAATTTTCTCAAATATTTCTGAACATAAAAATTGATTTTTCCTATTAAAGACCATTTCTTGCCTTAAGAAAAGGCTGATAAAATAAATACTTTTATTTATTAAAATATTTTTTGGTGGTTTTGGGAAGTACTATGACTAATATGATCCAAATATAGCTTTGCAAGGTTTTATTCCACCTAAATAAAGTACTTGTAGTTCAACCTTAACTTGGGTTTTTTTTGAAAACCTAAATCTGAAAAATACTTTTTGGCCAAATTAATTTTGTAAGAAAATACTTTTATGACCTATTCCCAAAGCATGGTCAGTGGTCAAAGTTTGGGATGAAGCATGATGTCTACTACACAACCTTCTTCTTATAGATGTTGTTGGGCCTCCAAGTGCAGAGGTTTGTAGGACAGTAGCAAATTTCCCTCAAGTGGATGACCTAAGGTTTATCAATCCGTAAGAGGCGTAGGATGAAGATGGTCTCTCTCAAGCAACCCTGCAACCAAATAACAAAGAGTCTCTTGTGTCCCCAACACACCCAATACAATGGTAAATTGTATAGGTGCACTAGTTCGGCGAAGAGATAGTGATACAAGTGCAATATGGATAGTAGATAATGGTTTTTGTAATCTGAAAATATAAAAACAGCAAGGTAACTAATGATAAAAGTGAGCGTAAACTGTATTGCAATGCGTTGAAACAAGGCCTAGGGTTCATACTTTCACTAATGCAAGTCCTCTCAACAATAATAACATAATTGGATCACAAAACTATCCCTCAACATGCAGCAAAGAGTCACTCCAAAGTCACTAATAGCGGAGAACGAACGAAGAGATTATGGTAGGGTACGAAACCACCTCAAAGTTATTCTTTCCAATCAATCTGTTGGGATATTCCTATAAGTGTCACAAACAGCCCTAGAGTTCGTACTAGAATAATACCTTAAGACACAAATCAACCAAAACCCTAATGTCACCTAGATACTCCAATATCACCTCAAGTATCCGTGGGTATGATTATACGATATGCATCACACAATCTCAGATTCATCTATTCAACCAACACAAAGGACCTCATAGAGTGCCCCAAAGTTCTACCGGAGAATCACGACGAAAACGTGTGCCAACCCCTATGCATAGGTTCATGGGCGGAACCCGCAAGTTGATCACCAAACCATACATCAAGTGAATTACGTGGTATCCCATTGTCACCACAGATACGCACGGCAAGACATACATCAAGTGTTCTCAAATCTTTAAAGACTCAATCCGATAAGATAACTTCAAAGGGGAAACTCAATTCATTACAAGAGAGTAGAGGGGGAAGAAACATCATAGGATCCAACTATAATAGCAAAGTTCATGATACATCAAGATCGTATCATCTCAAGAACACGAGAGAGAGAGAGAGAGAGATCAAACACATAGCTATTGGTACATACCCTCAGCCCCGAGGGAGAACTACTCCCTCCTCGTCATGAAGAGCACTGGGATGATGAAGATGGCCACCGGAGAAGGATTGCCCCCTCCGGCAGGGTGCCGGAGGGGGTCTAGATTGGCTTTCGGTGGCTACGGAGACTTCTGGAGGCGGAACCCCTGATCTATTGTGCTCTCTAATGTTTTAGGGTATATGGAGATATATAGGCGGAAGAAGTATGTCAGGGGGCCCACGAGGGGCCCACGAGGGTGGAGGGCGCGCCCTAGGGGGGTGGGCGCCCCCCTCCTACCTCGTGGCTCCCTCGTTTCTTCCCTGACGTGCACTCCAAGTCCATCAGGTTGCTTTCCTTCCAAAAATAAGTTTCGTGAAGTTTCAGGTTAATTGGACTCCGTTTGATTTTCCTTTTCTGCGATACTCTAAAACACGGAAAAAATAGAAACTGGCACTGGGCTCTGGGTTAATAGGTTAGTCCCAAAAATCACATAAAATAGCATATAAATGCATATAAAACATCCAAGGTTGATAATATAATAGCATGGAACAATCAAAAATTATAGATACATTGGAGACGTATCAGCATCCCCAAGCTTAATTCCTGCTCGTCCTCGAGTAGGTAAATTATAAAAACAAAATTTTTGATGCGGAGTGCTACTTGGCATAATTTCAATGTAATTCTTCTTAATTGTGGCAAGAATATTCAGATCCATAAGATTCAAGACAAAAGTTTAATATTGACATAAAAAATAATACTACTTCAAGCATACCAACTAAGTAATCATGTCTTCTCAAAATAATATGGCCAAAGAAAGCTATCCCTACAAAATCATATAGTATGGCTATGCTCTATCTTCACCACACAAAATATTTAAATCATGCACAACCCCGATGACAAGCCAAGCAATTGTTTCATACTTTTGATGTTCTCAAACTTTTTCAATCTTCACGCAATATATGAGCGTGAGCCATGGACATAGCACCATAGGTTGAATAGAATGGTGGTTGTGGAGAAGACAAAAAGGAGAAGATAGTCTCACATCAACTAGGCGTATCAACGGGCTATGGAGATGCCCATCAATAGATATCAATGTAAGTGAGTAGGGATTTCCATGCAACGGATGCACTAGAGCTATAAGTGTATGAAAGCTCAACAAAAGAAACTAAGTGGGTGTGCACCCAACTCGCTTGCTCACGAAGACCTAGGGCATTTTGAGGAAGCCCATCATTGGAATATACAAGCCAAGTTCTATAATGAAAGATTCCCACTAGTATATGAAAGTGACAACATAGGAGACTCTCTATCATGAAGATTATGGTGCTACTTTGAAGCACAAGTGTGGTAAAAGGATAGTAGCATTGTCCCTTCTATCTTTTTCTCTTTATTTTTTATTTTTTTGGGCCTTCTATTTTTTGGCATCTTTTCCTTTTTTTTATTTGGACTTCTTTGGCCTCTTTTTTTTCGTCCGGAGTCTCATCCCAACTTATGGGGGAATCATAGTCTCCATCATCCTTTCCTCACTGGGACAATGCTCTAATAATGATGAGCATCACACTTTTATTTACTTACAACTCAAGAATTACAACTCGACACTTAGAACAAGATATGACTCTATATGAATGCCTCCGGCGGTGTACCGGGATGTGCAATGATTCATGAGTGACATGTATGAAAGAATTATGAACGGTGGCTTTGCCACAAATACGATGTCAACTACATGATCATGCAAAGCAATATGACAATGATGAAGCGTGTCATAATAAACGGAACGGTGGAAAGTTGCATGGCAATATATCTCGAAATGGCTATGGAAATGCCATAATAGGTAGGTATGGTGGCTGTTTTGAGGAAGGTATATGGTGGGTCTAAGGTACCGGCGAAAGTTGCGCGATACTAGAGAGGCTAGCAATGGTGGAAGGGTGAGAGTGCGTATAATCCATGGACTCAACATTAGTCATAAAGAACTCACATACTTATTGCAAAAATCTATTAGTTATCGAAACAAAGCACTACGCGCATCCTCCTAGGGGGATAGATTGGTAGGAAAATACCATCGTTCGTCCCCGACCGCCACTCATAAGGAGGACAATCAATAAATAAATCATGCTCCGACTTCATCACATAACGGTTCACCATACGTGCATGCTACAGGAATCACAAACTTCAACACAAGTATTTCTCAAATTCACAACTACTCAACTAGCATGACTCTAATATCACCATCTCCATATCTCAAAACAATCATCAAGCATCAAACTTCTCTTCGTATTCAATACTCTATATGAAAGTTTTTACTATGCTTGGGTACCTAGCATATTAGGGTTTTAAGAAAACTACCATGCTATTAAGACTCTCAAAATAATCTAAGTGAAGCACGAGAGTTCATCTATTTCTTAAAAATAAAACTACCACCATGCTCTAAAAGATATAAGTGAAGCACTAGAGCAAATGACAAACTACTCCGAAAGATATAAGTGAAGATCAATGAGTAGTCGAATAATTATGCAACTATGTGAAGACTCTCTAACATTTAATAATTCCAGATCTTGGTATTCTATTCAAACAGCAAGCAAAGCAAAATAAAATGACATTCTAAGAATGGCAAACATCATGTGAAGAAGCAAAAACTTAGGATCAACCGAAACTAATCGATAATTGTTGAAGAAAAAGGTGAGATGCCAACCGGGGCATCCCCGAGTTTAGATGCTTGAGACTTCTTGAAATATTATCTTGGGGTGCCTTGGGCATCCCCAAGCTTGATCTTTTGTGTCTCCTTAATTCCTCTCATATCAAGGTCTTCCTAAATCTCAAAAGCTTCATCCACACAAAACTCAACAAGGACTCGTGAGATAAGTTAGCATAAACCATTGCAAAAAC
Source organism: Triticum urartu (assembly GCF_003073215.2). NCBI lineage: Eukaryota > Viridiplantae > Streptophyta > Magnoliopsida > Poales > Poaceae > Triticum > Triticum urartu. The sequence continues at coordinate 406,385,696 of NC_053026.1, forward strand.
CTTATCATACTCTACTGTAGCAAATCATTAAAATTATTATTCAACATTTCATACTAAATGCCTCTGCATATTTAATAGTCATATCCTCAAATAGAATCATTAAATAAGCAAACATATGCAAACATAACAGCAATCTGCCTAAATAGGATAGTCTGTAAAGAATGCAGCAACATCCATACTTCCCTAGCTCCAAAAATATGAAAGAAAATTCCCACTGTAGTAAATTTATCAGATCTTAATATGCAAAAGGTTTCAACATTTTATCACATTCTGACTTTTCTAAGGAATTATTGCAACAACGGTAAACTTTCTGTTTTCAAACAGCAACATGTATACTTGTAACATAGGCATAGTAAAGGCTATCAATGCCACTTTTATTGAAATAAAAGATGCAAAACATTGTTCTAAATAACATCAAGCAAATCCTAACAAAATAAATTGACGCTCAAAGCAAAACATATATCATGTGGCGAATAATAATATAGCTCTAAGTAAAGTTACCGATGAATGAAGACGAAAGAGGGGATGCCTTCCGGGGCATCCCCAAGCTTAGGCTCTTGGTTGTCCTTGAATATTACCTTGGGGTGCCTTGGGAATACCCAAGCTTAGGCTCTTACCACTCCTTGTTCCATAGTCCATCGAATCTTTACCCAAAACTTGAAAACTTCACAACACAAAACTCAACAGAAAACTCGTAAGCTCCATTAGTATAAGAAAATAAATCACCACTTCAATGTACTGTAATGAACTCATTTTTTATTTATATTAGTGTTAAACCTACTGTATTCCAACTTCTATATGGTTTATAAACTATTTTACTAGCCATAGATTCATTAAAATAAGCAAACAACACACGGAAAACAGAATCTGTCAAAAACAGGCTAGTCTGTAGTAATCTGAATCAAACGTATACTTATGGAACTCATAAAATTCTCTAATAAATTACTGGACCTGAGGAATTTATCTATTAATTATCTGCAGAAATAATTAACTAAATAGCACTCTCCAAATAAAAATGGTAGCAATTCTCATGAGCGCTAAAGTTTCTATTTTTTATAGCATGATCACAAAGACTTCCCCCAAGTCTTCCCAAAGGTTCTGCTTGGCACAAACGCTAATTAAAAGCATAAAACCACATCTAAACAGAGGCTAGATGAATTATTTATTACTAAACAGGAACAAAAATAAAATTGGGTTGCCTCCCAATAAGCGCTATCGTTTAACGCCCCTAGCTAGGCATGATTATTTTAACGATGCTCACATAAAGGATAAGAATTGAAACATAAAGAGAGCATCATGAAGTATATGACTAGCACATTTAATTCTAACCCACTTCCTATGAATCGGGATTTTGTGAGCAAACAACTTATGAGAGCAATAATCAACTAGCATAGGAAGGTAAAGCAAGCAAAATTTTAAAATTTTAAGCACATAGAGAGGAAACTTGATACTATTGCAATTCCTACAAGCATATATTCCTCCCTCATAATAATTTTCAGTAGCATCATGAATGAATTCAACAATATAACCAGCACCTAAAGCATTCTTTTCATGATCTACAAGCATACAAATTTTACTACTCTCCACACAAGCAAAATTCTTCTCATGAATAATAGTGGAAGCAAACTCAATGAAATAACTATCATGTGATTGGAAATTAAGATCAAGATGACAAGTTTCATGGTTATCATTATTCTTTAAAGCATAGGTGTCATCACAATAATCATCATAGATCGGAGGCATGCTTTCATCATAATAAATTTGCTCATCAAAACTTGGGGGACAAAAAATAGCATCTTCGTCAAACATAGCTTCCCCAAGCTTGTGGCTTTGCATATCATTAGCATCATGGATATTCAAGGAATTCATACTAACAACATTGCAATCATGCTCATCATTCAAATATTTAGTGCCAAACAATTTAATGCATTCTTCTTCTAATACTTTGGCACAATTTTCCTTTCCATCATACTCACGAAAGATATTAAAAAGATGAAGCGTATGAGACAAACTCAATTCTATTTTTTACAGTTTTCTTTTATAAACTAAACTAGTGATAAAACAAGAAACTAAAAGACTCGATTGCAAGATCTAAAGATATACCTTCAAGCGCTAACCTCCCCGGCAACGGCGCCAGAAAATAGCTTGATGTCTACTACACAACCTTCTTCTTGTAGATGTTGTTGGGCCTCCAAGTGCAGAGGTTTGTAGGACAGTAGCAAATTTCCCTCAAGTGGATGACCTAAGGTTTATCAATCCGTAGGAGGCGTAGGATGAAGATGGTCTCTCTCAAGCAACCCTGCAACCAAATAACAAAGAGTCTCTTGTGTCCCCAACACACCCACTACAATGGTAAATTGTATAGGTGCACTAGTTCGGCGAAGAGATGGTGATACAAGTGCAATATGGATAGTAGATAATGGTTTTTGTAATCTGAAAATATAAAAACAGCAAGGTAACTAATGATAAAAGTGAGGGTAAACGGTATTGCAATGCGTTGAAACAAGGCCTAGGGTTCATACTTTCACTGATGCAAGTCCTCTCAACAATAATAACATAATTGGATCACATAACTATCCCTCAACATGCAGCAAAGAGTCACTCCAAAGTCACTAATAGCGGAGAATGAATGAAGAGATTATGGTAGGGTATGAAACCACCTCAAAGTTATTCTTTCCAATCAATCCGTTGGGATATTCCTATAAGTGTCACAAACAGCCCTAGAGTTCATACTAGAATAACACCTTAAGACACAAATCAACCAAAACCCTAATGTCACCCAGATACTCCAATGTCACCTCAAGTATCCATGGGTATGATTATACGATATGCATCACACAATCTCAGATTCATCTATTCAACCAACACAAAGGACCTCAAAGAGTGCCCCAAAGTTCTACCGGAGAATCACGACGAAAACGTGTGCCAACCCCTATGCATAGGTTCATGGGCGAAACCCGCAAGTTGATCACCAAAACATACATCAAGTGAATCACGTGGTACCCCATTATCACCCCAGATACGCACGGCAAGACATACATCAAGTGTTCTCAAATCTTTAAAGACTCAATCCGATAAGATAACTTCAAAGGGGAAACTCAATTCATTACAAGAGAGAAGAGGGGGAAGAAACATCATAGGATCCAACTATAATAGCAAAGCTCACGTTACATCAAGATCGTATCATCTCAAGAACACGAGAGAGAGAGAGAGATCAAACACATAGCTACTGGTACATACCCTCAGCCCCGAGGGAGAACTACTCCCTCCTCGTCATGGAGAGCACCGAGATAATGAAGATGGCCACCGGAGAAGGATTGCCCCCTCCGGCAGGGTGCCGGAACGGGTCTAGATTGGCTTTCGATGGCTACGGAGGTTTCTGGCGGCGGAACTCCCGATCTTTTGTGCTCTTTGATGTTTTTAGGGTATATGGAGATATATAGGCGGAAGAAGTACGTCAGGGGGGCCATGAGGGGCCCACGAGGGTGGAGGGTGCGCCCTAGGGGGGTGGGCGCACCCCCTACCTCGTGGCTCCCTCGTTTCTTTCCTCACGTGCACTCCAAGTCCATCAGGTTGCTTTCCTTCGAAAAATAAGTTTCCGTGAAGTTTCGGGTCAATTGGACTCCGTTTGATTTTCCTTTTCTGCGATACTCTAAAATAAGGGAAAAACAGAAACTGGCACTGGGCTCTGGGTTAATAGGTTAGTCCCAAAAATCATATAAAATAGCATATAAATGCATATAAAACATCCAAGGTTTATAATATAATAGCATGGAACAATCAAAAATTATAGATACGTTGGAGACGTATCAGAGCACCGAAGTACAATAGCTACATGATTTTTCCTAAGAGAGACAAACTTTATGCAAGTAGGAGATCCAATTCAAATTTCAAATAGAAGAAATTCAAAAGATTCAAAGAAGAAGCAAAATTTCATACTCAGACACAATTAAAGACCCAAACTACACTATTAGCTCTAAGTTATGAGAATGCAAACCCCAGGGTGTTACGATGTCACATGAAAAAAATCATTTATTTTTTATTTTTCAAACATGGCAAATTTGTTGAACATACCATGGAAAATTATCTTACCACTTCAAGTTTTTCGTCCAATCTTTATGCCATTATCTTATGAAACGTATTTTGGTACTTTGGTTGTGTGATGAGTGCAAACAATTTTCAAAAATTTCCACACTCTTAAATAATAATTCCCCCTTAATTTCCCACGTGACCATTACAATTTTTCTAAATATTTTTCATGTTTTTTTAGTAAGCACGTTTTCTTTTCGTTAAGTCCTTGTGTGATTTATCCAAAGTGGGCAGCATTTTATGCTCTATAACATGGCAAATTTGTTGTGTATAAGATGACAATTTTTCAACATATAGGTGAATTTTGATCATCAACATGGAAAACTTCCTCGTGTGTTTTTCATATGAACATAACTTATTTCATACTAATAAATATTGTTTTGCCTTTTCTAAGAAACTTGTTTTCTACACATGGCAATTTTAGAAATATTTTCTTCTGGTCACATGTCAAATTCATAAAAAAAAGATATTTTTCAGACATGGCAAGCTATTTGAACATACCATGGCAAATTATGTGACTATTCACAATTTTCCTTTTAAGTTTTTTGCCATTATTTAAAATTATTTTTTGGTAACCCTATCTATGTCATGAGTGATGACTACAAAAAATCAAAATTTCCCATGCTCTTGAGGAACAATTTCCCCTTAATTTGCCACATGGTCATTTTTTCTATATCTTTACCATGATTTTTTAGTAAACACATTTCTTTTTGTAAAATTACCATGTGATTTTTTATATCCAAACATGTGATATTTTTATGCTCTATAACATGACAAATTTGTTGTGTAGATAATTTTTTAATTCATAAATATTGAAAATGGCCAAACATTTTTTCACATATGGCAAACTTCTTGGTTTGTTTTTCATATGAACCTTTTCACATTTGTCATGTGGTATGAAAAAGTCTCTCAACATAGCTTATTTCATACTAACTACTCCCTCCGTCCCATAACATAGTGTAGTTTCAAAAACACTCTTATATTATGGGACAGAGGGAGTAGATGGCAACACTTTTTCATACCATATGGTTAATCAATTTTTCTATTAACATGGTAAGTTGTAATACTGACTTCTTGTACCTACATCATGGCAAATCTTCTTTTTTTGGATTTTGCATTTTGTTCGTCTTTTTTGCACAAGGGAAAGGTGATCCGTTCGAAAGGCCTAGCAAAGGGCATGTCCCGCCATTGGGTTCGTTTTTGGTAGGGAACCGAAACATTCGCTCGTCCCCCCTACCCGAGGGAATGATTCGTTCGCGATGGGTCTCCGCGAGGGTGATGTCAGTTCCCTATTGATGTCCAAAGAAAAACCGAAAGGAAGTCCAAGCACGGCAATGTTCAGCTTTGGTTCTGAAACAGCACACGGCTCATCTAGACCTCGAACCGATCTTGAAATCGGCAGCGTGTATGGGTCTAATTTGAACATTCTACTGTAGGCATGCAAGTGGCGACTTGCTATGCTACTACTGTGAACACGGAGAATAACGTTGAGCTGTACCGTTGTCCGTGGGCCTGCGACATGCCCGACAGTCGTCACCTGCGCTCTGTCCGGCCGGGCCTGCCTGGCTGACTGAGAGCGATGCATCCTCTCCACTCCCCCCGCAGTGGGCCACCGGGCGTGGGCGGTAGGCCCGGCCCGGGCGAGCCTCTGCGTGCGATCGGGAAACGGCTCGCTGGTGAGTCAGGCCGGGCCGGCAGCCGCAGCAGAGAGGGAGAGGGCAGAGGCAGGCTGGCTTTGCAGCGCTGCCCCCTCGCGCTTTGCGTGGCGGCTCCACCCGGGCCTGCCCGGTGGGCCTCGCTGCCCAATCGCCAGCGCAGATTTTGTACCTTTTGCACAGTCTCGTGTTTAAATCCTCCTTTACCTGTCTATAATTTATTTACTCCTAGTCTTATTATCTGATGAATATATTATATAAATAAACAGCATAATGGACGGAGAGGTGCTGGGTTACGATGCACCGATGCGTTGTCCAAGAGAAGCATCAGAATTCCCTAATAAAAAAGAAAAGAAAAGAAAAGAGAGAAGCATCAGCTGTGCTTATCGCTGCGTCTAACGCCCCGGCAGCTGGAATAATGGCGAGTTAAAAACTAGCCGGTGCAGGGCGCGCGCGGCACGTGCATCGCTGAGGCCGCGCAGCGTCTGAGCGGCGCACTGCCTCGGCTGCCTTGCACTGCTCTTGTCGTCCCGACGGACTGCCCGCCAGCCCGGCCGCCCCCGAGACGGTATGATACGAGGTTTGCCGGGCCAGGCCGTACGTGCGATGGGACACGCCATGATTAGCTTTACCTGCCCTGCCCACGCTCCTCCTTGAGCTTTGCCTGCCAGCCAGCCAGCGCCTCCGCGGAAGACAGCGCGCGGTGCAGTGCAGAGAACGGTAGTGCTCCTACACTACATGCATGCAGATCCACGACTGTGGCACGTGAACCTCCCTGCCGCCGCCGCAGAGGCCCGTCCTGTGTGCCTGCTCGGCACGCGACGAGTATGCTTGGGTTGCCACTTGCCAGTCAAGTGGTACTCTACTACATTGATCCTAGTTTGAATCATTGCCAACTTTTGGCATGTCAATGCTTGCTTGACAACTCTAGTTCGTTGTTTTGGTCAATGTTGGTTTGTTCATGAAATCATGAGCAAGCGAAAGATCAACTTCTTTTTGTTTTTCTGCGGGGGCAGATTAACTTTTCTTGTGAGGAAGCTCAACCAAATTTCGTAGGACAGGCTTGGAAACAGACCAAACACACTCTACGTTTCGTGTACGGGTCTCTGGGCATCCATACGCATGCATGCCTTGCGGTCATGGTAGGTTGTGCTCCGGCAAAGTCGCCGTTGGTTGCACTTTGGTGCCACCCCCAGCTCACCTGCGGTCACTTCGTCTTTGTGTGTGACAATGAAGTTAATTTCGACTAGGATTAGGAAGGTCGGTGCATGCCATCGTGCTCGTGGGCCAGGGCCGGGGAAATTGTGTCACTTCGGTCATGGGAGTCGTATTTTGTAGAGTGACACATCCAGGGCAGGATAAGCATGAAATATGATTTCGGTACAACATATCAGCCGTGCGTATGCAACAAACATATGTGTGTGACTGCAACATGCTTAACCACAAAAGTCTGCAAACAAAAGGCTAGCCTGGTTCTTACCTGCAACATTTACAAACTCTATGGATTGCACGGAATTTTTACAAGTATGAATAATAAAACACATGATCGAGATGTCTTTGAGTTCACGTGCAAGAATTCCGGCACGTGCCTTTTCGTATGGATGCTAAAAAACAGTTATTGGCTGAAAAGTTAAACTACCTGGGAAAATAGAAAAATGTAGAAAAAAAACATGTTCTCGCTTTTATTTTTCCTTCGTTTCTCTCTCGATCTAGAATCTACATCCCCTCATTTGAACGAATCCGGGTGCCTGCATCGACACTCAATGCCGACAACTTCTTTCATGAACTAGGAGTAGGACACAAATTTTTATTTCCGGGTAACTACTTTTAAAAATGAACACAAGGTAGGATCAATATTGATTTGAAAGCCGTTTTTAGAGAACGATTTGAAAGCTGCTTGATTTTTGTGTGAACAATCCTCCAGGCTTTATTGATCATAAGTAAACATTATAGGGATACAAATGAGGTTATGGGGTTGACTCAGCCAGCATGACGATCCCGACTCAGCAATAAAGAGAACCTAAAGAGATTGTGAGCTTCATCATTTAAGTTTGTACTATCAAACAGAAATGTACTTGACAAATTAGTGAACATTTACCCTGGCGCGACGCAACATTGGCCCATGCGTTAATCTCTATGCGACAACAACGTGGCAACCCTGTGGTGCGAAATCGTTCGCTCCATCCCTCACTTGCGTGAAATGGCGCATACATTCGCTTCATCGCTCCCTTCTGCACGGCGCGGCCCGCACCATTTTTCCAGTCTCCTTCCATGTAGCTACTTACTATCTTCCTCCAAACCCCATTCAGATGACAACTTTTCTGTTTTTCTTTTATAAATAGGCCCCGAACAAGTGGCCATTTAGAGCATGGCAACTTGTAATTTTCGGGCTTTTATACATGGTAATTATCTAAGCTATAGCATGGCAATTCCTAAAATACAGGGCATTTTCTCTGATATACCATGACAATTCCTATACATAGAACTTGGAAAAGTGGCTACTTTTAGAGCATGGCAACTTCTATATTTTTAAGGATTTTTTACATGGCAATTATTTTAGGTATATCGCGACTATTCCTAAAAATATGACATTTTCTCCTCTGCAAAAGCACCGTAATTCCTGAACGTGGTGGCAAGTTCTCTGCTTTAGCATACCAATTCTACATGCTATAGGATGACAATTATCTCTGCCGTTGCGTTGCAATTCCTGAAAAAACATGTGGCAACCTTCTACTTCCAAAGCATGGCAATTCTCTCTGCTACAACATCGCCTTGTCCTAGACACACAACATGGCAATTCTCTATGCTGCAGCATGGCAATCCCTAAAAGTATACGGCAAATTTTCTCTACCGCGGGATGGCGATTCTCCGTGGTACAACATGCCAGTTTTCTCTATGCTATAGCATGACAATTCTTTTTTGAAGGAAAGATTCAAAGGTTTCGAGGAGGGGGTGGTGAAGCGGTGTGTGAAGGGGGGACTGGTCAAGGTCTGACAGTGGACCCCGATGAGGGAAACCAAATTCGCCCCGAGCTAGCACTTGTCACACGCATGGTCCTCCCAGTGCAAACGACATCGTTCACTCGCTCGACCCTTCCAGCAAGCATGGTCTGTTGTGCCAGGGGCGGTATGGAGCGTACATCGGCACACTACGAGGTTCTGTTTTTAGAAATGACACGACGGTGTTAGAGCGCTTGCTAGCGGCGTGCAAATCATACACATCGGTCACGTGCGTCGCCCAGAAACGTCATAAGTGGGCCGACCCATTAGAGATAACCGAGCGTTGCGCGGGAGACGTTCACTTTAGCCGACTTCACGAAGCTTCTCACCTAGTTCTGAGGTGCTTATGAGACATTTTTTCCTTTTCTTTTTTCTGTGTTTTCATTGCCTTTTTTCTTTGTTACTTTTCTTTTCTTTTCGTATTTCACAATTTTTTTGTTTCAATTTTATTTTTTCATTCTTGTTTCTTTGTAAAATACAGGAATGCTATTTAAGTTCAGTAATATTTTTAGTTCATGATTTTTTTAAATAATGAATATTCTTAAAATTTTCAATTTTTTTGAATTCATGTGAAAATTTTCTAAATTTGAATTCACGCACATTTTCCTAAATCATGAACTTTCTGCAAATTTGGAATCTTTTTTAAATTCCTGAATATTTTTAAAAAACTGTGAACATCTTCTAAATTCATAAATATTCTTAAATGATGAACACTTTTAAACTTCCATTTTTTTGAATTTGCGAATAATTTTCAAATTCTTGAACAAATTTTGAGCTCAAACCTTTGTAAGTCCATATGTATTAATATTTAGAAAATTCATGAACTTTATTTTCAAGTTCATGAATCTTTGAAAAAAATGCCAATATTTTTAAAAATCATAAATATTTTTTTGCGAGGAAATTTTTTAATCTATTCATCAACTGTCAAGGTAGTGCAAAGAACACTATAGGTAAAAATACATCCAGGTCCATAAACCGTTTAGCGACGACTACAGACACTGGAGTGAGACAAAGACGTGCCGCCGTCATCGCCCCTCCCTCACCAGACCGGACAAACGTTGTTGCAGTAGACAGTCGGGAAGTTGTCATGCCAAGGCCCAATAGGACCAATGCACCAAGACAACAACCGCCGTTGATGAAGAGATGCGTATATAACAAGGATCTAACCTGTAGACACATGAACACAGACGAATGGAGATTGAATCCATGTGGATCCATCAAAGACAAACGCCGACCGAGCCCTGCGAGATCTGTCGGAGATAAACCTCCACAGGCCCTCCGATGACGCTAGATGTTGGGGAACGCAGTATTTCAAAAAAAATTCTACGATCACGCAAGATCTATCTAGGAGATGCATAGCAACGAGAGGGGAGAGTGTGTTCACGTACCCTCGTAGATCGAAAGCGGAAGCGTTTAGTAACACGGTAGATGTAGTCGAATGTCTTCGCGATCCAACCGATCCAAGCACCGAACGTACGGCACCTCCGCGTTCAGCACACGTTCAGCTCGATGGCGTCCCTCGATCTCTTGATCTAGTTGAGGACGAGGGAGAGTTCCGTCAGCACGACGGCATGGTGATGGTGATGATGAAGTTACCGGTGCAGGACTTCGTCTAAGCACCACGACGATATGACTGAGGTGTGTAACTGTGGAGGAGGGCACCGCACACGGCTAAGAGAAGACTTGGTGTGTCTTTGGGGTGCCCCCTCCAACGTATATAAAGGAGGGAGGGAGGGAGGCCGGCCCTCCTAGGGGCGCGCCAAGTGTAGGGAGTCCTACTAGGACTCCCAAGTCCTAATAGGATTCCCTTTCCTTTTCGGGGTAGGAAAGAAGGAAAGGAGGGAGGGGGGAGGAAAGGGGGGCCGCGCCCCCACCCCTTGTCCAATTCGGTTTGGGAAGGGGGGAGGCGCGCTCCACCTCGTGGCCCTTCTTCCCTCTCTCTACTAAAACCCAATAAGGCCCATTAACTTCCCCCGGTGAATTCCCGTAACTCTCCGGTACTCCGAAAAATACCCGAATCACTCGGAACCATTCCGATGTCCGAATATAGCCTTCCAATATATCGATATTTACCTCTCAACCATTTAGAGACTCCTCGTCATGTCCGTGATCTCATTCGGGACTCCGAACAAACTTCGGTCATCAAATCACATAACTCATAATACAAATCGTCATCGAACGTTAAGCGTGCGGACCCTACGGGTTCGAGAACTATGTAGACATGACCGAGACACATCTACGATAAATAACCAATAGCGGAACCTGGATGCTCATATTGGCTCCTACATATTCTACGAAGATCTTTATCGGTCAAACCGCATAACAACATACGTTGTTTCCTTTGTCATCGGTATGTTAGTTGCCCGAGATTCGATCGTCGGTATCATCATACCTAGTTCAATCTCGTTACAGGCAAGTCTCTTTACTCGTCCCGCAATGCATCATCCCTTAACTAACTCATTTGTCACATTGATTTCAAGGCTCATAGTGATGTGCATTACCGAGAGGGCCCAGAGATACCTCTCTGATACACGGAGTGACAAATCCTAATCTCGATCTATGCCAACTCAAAAAACACCATCGGAGACACCTGTAGAGCATCTTTATAATCACCCAGTTACGTTGTGACGTTTGATAGCACACAAGGTGTTCCTCCGGTATTCGGGAGTTGGATAATCTCATAGTCAGAGGAACATGTATAAGTCATGAACAAAGCAACAACAATAAAACTAAATGATCATAATGCTAAGCTAACGGAAGAGTCTTGTCCATCACATCACCCTCCTAATGATGTGATCCCGTTCATCAAATGACAACACATGTCTATGGTCAAGAAACTTTACCATCTTTGATTAACGAGCTAGTCAAGTAGAGGCATACTAGGGACACTCTGTTTTGTCTATGTATTCACACATGTACTAAGTTTCCGGTTAATACAATTCTAGCATGAATAATAAACATTTATCATGATATAAGGAAATATAAATAACAATTTTATTATTGCCTCTAGGGCATATTTCCTTCAGTCTCCCACTTGCACTAGAGTCAATAATCTAGTTCACATCGTCATGTGATTTGACACCAATAGTTTATATCCTTATGTGATTAGTTCACATCTCCATGTGACTAACACCCAAATGGTTTACTAGAGTCAATAATCTAGTTCACATTGCTATGTGATTAACACCCAAAGAGTACTAAGGTGTGATCATGTTTTGATTGTGAGAGAAGTTTAGTCAACCAGTCTGTCACATTCAGAGCCGTATGTATTTTGCAAATTTTCTATGTCTACAATGCTCTGCACGGAGCTACTCTAGCTAATTTCTCCCACTTTCAATATGTATCCAGATTGAGACTTAGAGTCACCCGGATCAGTGTCAGAGCTTGCATCGATGTAACTCTTTACGATGAACTTTTTATCACCTCCATAACCGAGAAACATGTCCTTATTCCACTAAGGATAATTTTGACCGTTGTCCAGTGATCCACTCCTGGATCACTATTGTACCATCTTGCCAAATTCATGGTGAGGTACACAATAGGTCTGGTACACATCATAGCATATTTTATAGAAATGAGGACCGAGGCATAGGGAATGATTTCTCATTCTCTTTCTATTTTCTGCCGTGGTCGGGTTTTGAGTCTTTACTCAACTTCACACCTTGCAACACAGGCAAGAACTCCTTCTTTGACTGTTCCATTTTGAACTACTTCAAAAACTTGTCAAGGTATGTACTCATTGAAAAAACTTTATCAAGCGTCTTAATCTATAGATCTTGATGCTCAATATATAAGCAGCTTCACCGAGGTCTTTCTTTGTAAAACTCATTTCAAACACTCCTTTTTGCTTTCCAGAAAATTCTACATCATTTCTGATCAACAATATGTTATTCACATATACTTATCAGAAAGGCTGTAGTGCTCCCACTCACTTTCTTGTAAATACAGGCTTCACCAAAAGTCTGTATAAAACCATATACTTTGATCGCCTTATCAAAGCGTATATTCCAACTCCGAGATGCTTGCACCAGTCCATAGATGGATCACTGGAGCTTGCACACTTTGTTAGTGCCTTTAGTATTTACAAAACATTCTTGTTGCATCATATACAACTCTTCTTTAAGAAATCCATTAAGGAATGTAGTTTTGACACCCATTTACCAGATTTCATAAAATGTGGCAATTGCTAACATGATTCGGACAGACTTAAGCATCGCTAAGAGTGAGAAAATCTTCAACACCTTGAACTTGTCGAAACTTTTTTTTGCGACAATTCGAGCTTTGTAGATAGTAACACTACTATCAGCGTCTGTCTTCCTCTTGAAGATCCATTTATTCTCAATGGCTCGCCGATCATCGGGCATGTCAATCAAAGTCCATATTTTGTTCTTATACATGGATCCCATCTGAGATTTCATGGCCTCAAGCCATTTCGCGGAATCTAGGCTCATCATCGCTTCCTCATTGTTCGTAGGTTCGTCATGGTCTAGTAACATGACTTCCAGAACAGGATTACCATACACTCTGGTGCGGAACGTACTCTGGTTAACCTACGAGGTTCGATAGTAACTTGATCTGAAGTTTCATGATCATCAGCATTAACTTCCTCACTAATTGGTGTAGGTATCATTGGAACTGATTTCTGTGATGAAATATGATATGTCTCCATCGTATCTACTTTTCCAAACACTTTTTCCCTTGTTTTGGACTCTAACTTGCATGATTTGAATGGAACTAACCCGGACTAACGCTGTTTTCAGCAGAATTGCCATGGTGTTTGATGCGGAGCATCCCAAGGTCATCCCCATGGACCTACCTACATCTCCCACGACACCACTTGGACCAATGACAAGAGCCCGTGTGAGAGCCATTGAGAACGAGGTTAACTCTCTCCTTGTTGAACTTCCCTTCGACCCACTTGAGACATGGCTACTACCTCAAGCGGAGATGCTTTGTGTGCTTAGGTACCAAGTAAGCAACCAAGGAGGAGTCACGATGCAAGAAGGACATCAAGAGCATGAAGAACACCATCCCAGCTCAGAAGTCCCGGAACAACCACCCATGCACCGCCCAACTACCGCCCGGACGGTACAACCGCTCAACCACCGGTCAAGCTTCTGACATCAAGCGGTGCAAGCCCGGTACAACACCGGTTTATCCCCGCAACAACCACCGGACCGGTACAACCGCTGAACACATCCGGAAACGCCTCCAGGAACCAGTACCTGAGCTCCCAGTGGTACAACCGCCCCCATGACCGGTACAACCGCCCTGCCTGCGCGCAGTGATAGGGGTTTCATCCCATGTATCCCCCAACTTACCCCTTGGACTATATATACTTGTCCCTTAGCTCCGTACTAGGGTTAGCGTTGGTTTAGCTCATTTTGAGAGATAGAGCTTCGCTCATCCACATCGGATCTACTCCTAGTGAGAGACCACGGCCTCTTCGGAGAAGACCCCTTTGGATTCAAGACCCCTTTTTAGGGAAGAACTCAAGACCTCCTCATGGAGAAGACCGGCTACCCTTGTATCGTCCTTAGTTGTCCGTGGATCGTGTATCTTTTCTTATGTACTCAAGGATCTAGCACATGTGTGACTATTTTTGTTGGTCGAGTGATTCTCTCGTGTTTCCCCTCGTTTCCCCCCCTCGTGTTTCTCGTGTTCTTCGCGGGATCCGCTCCTTTCGTGAAAGATCGGCCCCTAGGGTTCCTACCCTACATCATCTTGGTATCATGAGCCACGTTGATCATGATTTTGGAGCCTCCCCGTTGTGTTTCTAGCCTTATTTTGTGTTTTTCGTCCTAATTCGAAAATTCCCCACCAAAAATAGCCCCAATTTTTTTTTGTGATTTGTTGGTGTGTTGATGTTTTGTTGGATTTGATCCGTGGATTTGCTTGGTTTCAAGTGGATCTAGCGTCTCCCCATTTTTCTCCACCATCCATCCATGAAATCGCTCGAATTTTGACCTCGAAATCATCCTTTTCCGCCCCAAAAACCACCCCGATCCAGATCTTGCGATCTTCCCGACCCCAGCGGTACTACCGTCCCCATGAGCAGAACTACCGCTAAAGTACCAAGCAGTACTACCGCCTACACAAGCGGTACTACCGCCCCACCCTGTTTCAGTCGAAACCGATTGGCATCTTTGCCTCCACCACTTATACACCATCACCACTTCTGCATACAACCACCTTGTGCCCGTTTCGCACTCTGACACGTGTTGCCACTTTGAGGTTTGAGAATTTGAGTTGCGGCACCGTATCCTTTTGTGTTTAGGCTATTTAGGTACGGTTCGACATCGACATCACCGCCGCTCATCTTCGCCACGGACGCGTCATCAACAACGACAACCTCGACTACAACTTGGTATTCGTGCCACCATTTTGACACCATACCGAAGCAAGAACGGTAAATTCATCTTGGTATCATGATACATAGTTCTTGCCATTACATTGATAGCCATCAAAGCCTTACTCCTTTGCATTGCTTACCCATCGAGACTAGCCATTGAGTATTGCTGGCAACAAGACTTGTGCACATTAGTGATCATACTTCCCATAGCATACATACATCATTGTTGCATCTATTGGTATCATCTCTTGTGTCACAAAGTTGTCATCGCATACTCACTTGCTATCTTGGTTCGTCAAGCATTGCATGAGAAAAGAGCTCAAACATCAAAGAGCCAAACAAGCTTTTAAGCAAAGAGAAAAGACAAGCAAAGAGTTTTTAAGCAAGAACCATAGCATCATACAACATTGAGATTGTCATACTCGATCATCTTGGATCATATCATAGCAACACCTTGCATAGAGCATACTTGGGATAGAAGTCGTTGCATTTTTGTTAAGTAGGTTGTGCACAAGTTCTTGTACCCGCCTATTGTGAAATTGTGCTAGCGTCTCTCTAGTGTTGTGCAACAAGAGCATTTTTGTGGATTCCACATTTTGGCTCACCCTTGGTTGCACGACCCCACTTATCTTTTGCGTGTGTGTTTCCGTGTACCTTATATGCTTGGTATACTTGTTACATTGCATCTTGAGAATCTTTTCCAACATTATTGAAGCTCACTTACAATTGCATCAAATTTGTGCCACCATCCTAACCAAGCTCCACCATAAGCTTTTACTTGTGTAGGTGTGAGAAACCGACAAGAGCTAGTACCAATTGTGCTATTTCCTTGTCCTACATTGGAGTGATCATCGATCCACTTTCAACTTCGGTCAAGGTATATTTGGTATTCGTTCTTCTCTTTCTACCACTCACATTTGTCTTGGAATGATGGATAGGCCAAGTACTTCTACCAACCCACTCTTCATGGAGCAAGACGATGACATGAACTCTTTCGTCACCAAGAGTCACCTCTTTGGTGCACAACGTGCTTTGCATCTAGAGCAACAAGCCATGAGTGACCGCATCGACAACCTCGCCACCGACTTGCGACTCTCCGATCAACGTACAAGGGACTACTTCGACCACAAGCTCGACGATCACAAGCAAGAGAATGACGCAAGGATGGACGAGATTCACGCTTTGTTGCTAAACCGCTCTTCTTCCACTTCAAGAAGGAGCCGTTCAAGTCGCCACTCCGACTTCACCCTCTTCGGCTCAAGTACACCGACATCGAACACTCTTCGCCGTGCCGCGCGCAACGACAATCAAGCAAGCCTCAATCCTCTACGCGATACCGTCTCGCAAGAGCACCTACGACGTAAAAACCAAGAAGCCTTTGCGCTAGCACGAGAACGACAATGACAACGCCAACATGAAGAGGAAGAGTGAGCGCGTCTACACTAAAATGCTCAAGATGCCAAGGCACAACGTCAAGAACAACAACTCTGTGACGCTCAAGCACTTGCGGCGCAACAAGCTCTACGCGATTCAAGTCGAGCCGTAGCCGACCGAGGCCGACAAGCCCGTGAACAAGAGGAAGCACTTCGCGAAGAAATTCAAGAACGAAGATTTCAAGCTCATGTGCATCGTCAAGTTCCTCCTCGAGCTCGACAAGATCATCCACAAGCTCGCCAAGAACAACAAGCCAATCCAGAGCATGAAGACAATGGAGATCCTCCACGACAAGAACAACATAAGGATGACAACCCTCCGCGCCAAGAGCACCACGAGTTGAACAATCATCAACAACATGGGCATCATCATCCTCGACCCCAACACAATGAAGAGCAATGCTACGGCAAACTCAAGTTCACCATGCCCAAGTTCAACGGAAGCAACGATCCCGAAGAATACCTTTCATGGGCATTGAAAGTTGATAAGATCTTCCATTTGCATAACTATGAAGAAGAGAAGAAGATCGCGATGGCATCCCTTGAGTTTCAAGACTATGTCCTCATTTGGTGGGAACAAGTTATTGAGCGCTGAGAGGCAAGAGGTGAACCACCCATCACTACTTCGGAGCAAATGAAGGATATCATGAGAGCATGATTCGTGCCTACCTACTACAACCGCGACATCTTCAAGAAACTCCAACTACTCAAGCAAGGAACCAAGAGCGTTGAAGAGTACTACAAGGAGATGGAGATTGCCATGATACAAGCCAATATCACGGAAGACGATGAGCAAATTATGGCACATTTCTTGAATGGACTCAATAATCCCATCAAGAAGATCACCGACTTCCAACCATACTCAAATCTCATCGAGCTAGTGCACCAAGCCACCAAAGCGGAACGCCAAGTGCAAGATGATTTCAAGTATGCCGAGTTCTCATCCAAGTCCTACGGCTTCTCCAACACCCAAGCGTCAACAACTCCAACACCGACTACAAAGCCCTCTACTACCAACATCGACAAGTCAAGTTCCAAGAAAGCTTCGTCAACTACAAGCCATCCTATTACGAGCAACCTCAAGCTGAGAGCTTCATCATCATCAACCCCAACTGATGAGACCGTCAAGATGAGTTCCTTCAAGTGTTTCACTTGCGGAGGCCGAGGCCACAAGTCCTATGAGTGCACCAACAAGCGAACCATGGTCTTCAACGATGATGGCACTTACGACTCCATGAGTGACGGCGAAATGGAAGCCCTTGAACAAGTCTCCATGCACCGCCAAGTGAACAATGAAGAAGAACAAGTCTTTTGCGATGAAGATTCAAGTCCCGCACTTGTTGTCTCCAAAGTCTTGACTCTCCAACATCACCAAAAAGAAGACCAAAGATGCCACATATTCCACACCAAGGCCGGCATCAATGGACGATCCGTCAAGGTCATCATCGATGGAGGAAGTTGTCATAATCTCGCAAGTGAAGAACTTTGCTCCAAGCTCCAATTGCCCAAAACGAAGCATCCACATCCATACAAAGTGCAATGGCTTAGTGACTCCGGCACCACCCAACTCGAGCACCGAGTACAAGTATCCTTCAAAATCGGCGCCTACGAAGACACCTTGGAGTGTGATGTCGTTCCAATGACCGTTTGTCATCTTCTCCTTGGACGGCCATGGCAATTTAATAGAGGATTCGTCCACAATGGCCGAACGAACCACTACATCTTCAAGATGAAGGGCAAGGAGTACGTCCTCCGTCCAATGTCGCCAAGTCAAGTGATCGCCGACAAGCAAGCCACCCATCGTGGAGATCATAGTGAGAGAGCGAGCCACCAAAAAGAGAGTGAGCGCCACAAGCCCAAATCGAGTGCCTCCACGATGAGCGAAAACAAGAACCTAGTTCTATTTGCCACCAAACGTGAGATAAGAGAAGTGTGTGAGAACCCATCTAGTGTCCTACACTACGTCCTCGTGTGCAAGGACAATGCACCACAAACTAACACTTCTCACACTCTTCCTCTAGTCTTGTTTTCTCTTTTGTAGGAATTTCAAGATGTTTTCCCCGATGAGCTACCTCCGGGTCTACCTCCTCTACGAGGCATTGAGCACCGAATCGACCTCATCCCCGGAGCACCTCTTCCGAACAAAGCTCCATACCGCGTCAACCCCGAAGAAACCAAAGAAATACAAAGGCAAGTAAAGCATCTCATAGACTATGGATATGTGCGTGAAAGTTTGAGCCCTTGTGCCATCCCGATCATTCTTGTGCCAAAATGTGACGGTAGCTTTCGCATGTGCTCCGATTGTAGACCTATCAATGCTATCACCGTTCGCTATAGGTATCCCATTCCACGCCTAGATGATATGCTTGATGAGCTTAGCGGTGCCACTATCTTTTCCAAAATTGATCTTAAGAGTGGTTACTATCAAATCCGCATACAAGTGGGGGATGAATGGAAAACCGCCTTCAAAACCAAGTTTGGTTTGTATGAGTGGTTAGTCATGCCTATGGGTCTCTCAGAGGCACCAAGTACTTTTATGCGTCTTATGAATCATGTCTTCCGCCCTTACATTGGTATATTTGTTGTGGTCTACTTTGATGATATCCTTGTTTATAGCAAATCTCTTAGAACTCATGTCACCCATGTTCGAACCGTTTTGCAAACTCTTCGAAAAGAGCATCTCTATGCTAATATGGAGAAATGCCTTTTTGGCGTTGACAAGCTCTTTTTCTTGGGTTTTGTTGTTTCCTCCAAGGGTGTTCATGTTGATGAGTCCAAGAT
Organism: Triticum urartu; assembly: GCF_003073215.2. Classification (NCBI taxonomy): domain Eukaryota; kingdom Viridiplantae; phylum Streptophyta; class Magnoliopsida; order Poales; family Poaceae; genus Triticum; species Triticum urartu. The sequence goes on from NC_053026.1 coordinate 406,405,005, forward strand.
CAATGCTATTAAGACTTGGCCGCAACCAACCAACTTGCATCAAGCGCATAGTTTTCTTGGCCTTGCGGGTTTCTATCGTCGCTTTGTGAAGGATTTTAGCACCATTGCTTCGCCTTTGCATGCTTTGAGCAAGAAGAATGCGCCTTTTGTTTGGGGACCATCCCAAGATACCGCATTCAATGAGCTTAAGAATTTGCTTACTCATGCTCCCGTTCTTGCTTTACCCAGCTTCGACAAGCCTTTTGAGATTCATTGCGATGCTAGTGGTAATGTCATAGGAGGTGTGTTAACGCAAGAGAAGCGCCCCATAGCTTACTTTAGTGAGAAACTTTACGGAGCGCAACTCAATTACCCCATCTATGACAAAGAGATATATGCTTTAGTCCACTTTTGCATTAATGGGAACATTACCTTCGTCCCCATGAGTTTATCATTCATACCGATCATGAGACTCTCAAGTATCTTAAGGGTCAAACCAAGTTGAACAAGCGTCATGCTAAGTGGAGTGAATTTATTGAGTCTTTTCCTTATGTCATCAAGTACATCAAGGGCAAAGAAAACATTGTAGTGGATGCTCTTTCCCGCATATGCATGCTTGTTACACAACTTGAGTTAGATGTCATTGGCTTCGAGCATATCAAAGACTTGTATGAGCATGATGCAACTTTTGCTACTCCTTATGCCAAGTGTTTGTCGCATACATCTTGGGAACACTATTACATCAAAGATGTATATCTTATGAGAGCTAACAAACTTTGCATCCCCGAGTCTTCTCTTCGTTTATTGCTTTTGCAAGAATCTCATGGAGGAGGCTTAATGGGACATTTCGGATGCGACAAGACGTTCACCACGCTCTCCAAGAACTACTTTTGGCCCAAGATGTTTCGTGACGTCAATCGTTTCACCAACAAATGCTCTACATGTCGCAAAGCTAAGTCCAAAGCTCAATCTCATGGCCTCTATATGCCTCTACCAATTCCATACCAACCATGGGAAGACATTAGCATGGACTTTGTACTTGGTTTGCCTAGGACTCGAAATGGGAAAGATTCTATATTTGTCGTTGTGGACCGTTTCTCAAAAATGGCACATTTCATCCCTTGCAACAAGATAGACGATGCTTCACATGTTGCTAATCTCTTTTGTAGGGAAATATTGCGTCTACATGGAGTGCCCAAGATGATTGTTTTGGACCACATCGTCAAGTTCCTTAGCTACTTTTGGAAGACCCTATGCGGCAAGCTCGGAATCAAGCTACTTTTCTCCACGGCGTACCATCCACAAACCGACGGCCAAACGGAAGTTACCAACCGCACACTCTCCGCTCTACTTCGAGTACTCATAAAGAAGAACATCAAGGAGTGGGAGGAGTGCCTAGCTATCGCTGAGTTCGCCTACAACCGGGCAAGACACTCCACAACCGGCAAGTCCCCCTTTGAGGTCATCTACGGATTCAACCCATTGTCACCATTGGACATTCTTCCTCTACCACTCCAAGAGCGCATCAATTTGGACGCAAGTGCACGAGCGACACATCTCAAGAAGGTGCATCAAGATACAAGAAACACCATCGAGCGCCAGGTACAACGCCTTGCGACCAAGCTCAACGTCAACAAGCACCCTACGGTCTTCAATATCGGTGATCTCGTATGGCTACACCTTCGCAAGGACCGCTTTCCCTAAGAACGCAAGTCCAAACTTCGACCATGAGCGGACGGACCCTTCAAGGTGCTCGCACGCTACAACGACAATGCTTACAAGATCGACCTCCCCTGCGATAAGTACAACGTGAGCGATATCTTTAATGTTAAGGACATCTCGCCCTTCCATGGTGATGAAGAATTCGATCCGAGGACGGATCTTCCCCAAGGGAGGGGAGATGATGCGGAGCATCCCAAGGTCATCCCCATGGACCTACCTACATCTCCCACGACACCACTGGGACCAATGACAAGAGCCTGTGCGAGAGCCATTGAGAACGAGGTTAACTCTCTCCTTGTTGAACTTCCCTTCGACCCACTTGAGACATGGCTACTACCTCAAGCGGAGATGCTTTGTGTGCTTAGGTACCAAGTAAGCAACCAAGGAGGAGTCACGATGCAAGAAGGACACCAAGAGCATGAAGAACATCATCCCAACTCAGAAGTCCTGGAACAACCGCCCATGCACCGCCCAACTACCGCCTAGACGGTACAACCGCTCGACCACCGGTCAACTACCGGTCAAGCTTCTGACATCAAGCGGTGCAAGGCCGGTACATCACCGGTTTATCCCTGCAACAGCCACCGGACCGGTACAACCGCCCCAAGCACCGGTACAACCGCTGAACACATCCGGAAACGCCTCTAGGAACCAGTACCTGAGCTCCCAGCGGTACAACCGCCCCCATGACCGGTACAACCGCCCTGCCTGCGCGCAGAGACAGGGGTTTCACCCCATGTATCCCCCCAACTTACCCCTTGGACTATATATACTTGTCCCTTAGCTCCGTACTAGGGTTAGCGTTGGTTTAGCTCATTTTGAGAGATAGAGCTTCGCTCATCCACATCGGATCTACTCCTAGTGAGAGACCGCGGCCTCTTCAGAGAAGATCCCTTTGGATTCAAGACCCCTTTTTAGGGAAGAACTCAAGACCTCCTCACGGAGAAGACCGACTACCCTTGTATCATCCTTAGTTGTCCGTGGATCGTGTATCTTTTCTTATGTACTCGAGGATCTAGCACATGTGTGACTATTTCTTGTTGGTTGAGTGATTCTCTCGTGTTTCCCCTTGTTCCCCCCTCGTGTTTCTCGTGTTCTTCGTGGGATCCGCTCCTTTCGTGAAAGATCGGCCCCTAGGGTTCCTACCCTACATCAATGTTATTTTTGTGCAGAAATAAAAGTTCTCCGAATGACCTGAAAATCAACGGATAATATTTTTGGAATATATAAAAAATGCTGGCGAAAGAATCAAGGCCAGGGGGCCCACACCCTGTCCACGAGGGTGGGGGGCACGCCCCCCTACCTTGTGGGCCCCCTGGTGCTCCACCGACCTCAACTCCAACTCTATATATTCACGTTCGGGGAGAAAAAAATCAGAGAGAAGGATTCATCGCGTTTTAAGATACGGAGCCACCGCCAAGCCCTAATCTCTCTCGGGAGGGCTGATCTGGAGTACGTTCGGGGCTCCGGAGAGGGTAATCCGTCGCCATCGTCATCATCAACCTTCCTCCATCACCATTTTCATGATGCTCACCGTTGTGCGTGAGTAATTCCATTGTAGGCTTGCTGGACGGTGATGGGTTGGATGGGATTTATCATGTAATCGAGTTAGTTTTGTTAGGGTTTGATCCCTAGTATCCATTATGTTCTGAGATTGATGTTGCTATGACTTTGCTATGCTTAATGCTTGTCACTAGGGCCCGAGTGCCATGATTTCAGATCTGAACCTATTATGTTTTCGTGAATATATGTGATTTCTTGATCCTATCTTGCAAGTCAATAGTCACCTATTATGTGTTATGATCCGTTAACCCCGAAGTGACAATAATCGGGATACTTACCAGTGATGACCCTAGTTTGAGGAGTTCATGTATTCACTAAGTGTTAATGCTTTGTTCCGATACTCTATTAAAAGGAGGCCTTAATATCCCTTAGTTTCCAATAGGACCCCGCTGTCACGGAAGGGTAGGACAAAAGATGGCATGCAAGTTCTTTTCCATAAGCATGTATGACTATATTCGAAATACATGCCTACATTACATTGATGAACTTGAGCTAGTCCTGTGTCACCCTATGTTATAACTGTTGCATGAGGAATCGAATCCGACATAATTATCCATCACTGATCCATTGCCTACGAGCTTTTCACATATTGATCTTTGCTTAGTTACTTTACCGTTGCCACTGGTACAATCACTACAAAACCAATATTGTTACTTTTGCCACCGTTACCGTTACTTCCATATTACTTTGCTACTAAATACTTTGCTGCACATATTAAGTCTTTCAGGTACGATTGACTTGACAACTCAACTGTTAATACTTGAGAATATTCTTTGGCTCCCCTTGTGTAGAATCAATAAATTTGGGTTGAATACTCTACCCTCGAAAACTGTTGCGATCCCCTATACTTGTGGGTTATCAAGACTATTTTTTGGTGCCGTTGCTGGGGAGCATAGCTCTATTCTTTGAGTCACTTGGGATTTATATCTGCTGATCACTATGAAGAACTTGAAAGATGAAAGAACCAAGATTTTCCCTCAACTACGAGGGGAGGTAAGGAACTACCATCTAGCTCTGCACTTGATTCACCTTCTGTTTTGAGTAAACTTGCGACACCTACTCCTGCTATTCATTCTGATATGTCGCATGTTATTGATGATGCCACTTCTGATTTGCATGATACTTATGATGAAACTACTTCTATGCTTGATACTACTGTGCCATTAGGTGAATTTCTTGATGAACAACTTGCTAGGTTTAGAGAGAATGAAATCATTGAAACTGATAATACTGATGAAAGTGATGATGAAGATTCTCCCCCTAGATATGAATTGCCTGTTGTGCCTGAGGGTTATGTTATGGATGAAGAAACTGCTAAAGACTTTTTAGCTTGCAATGATAGATATGATCTTAATAAATTATTAGCTAATCTTAAAGAAAAATCTTTGAATGCTAGAATGAAATATGACCCTGCTTTTGCTACTTCACCTATCTTTATTTCTGATAAGGATTATGATTTCTCTATCGATCCCAAGTTAATTACTTTGGTTGAATCTGATCCTTTTTATGGCTATGAATCTGAAACTGTTGTGGCACATCTTACTAAATTAAATGATATAGCCACCCTGTTCACTAATGATGATAAAACTCGCTATTACTTTATCCTTAAGTGTTTCCGTTCTCATTAAAGGGTGATGCTAAAACATGATTTAATTCTCTTGATCCTGGTGCTACCTCTTGAGCTTACGTTGGATTTCCCCGAAGAGGAAAGGATGATGCAGCAGAGTAGCGTAAGTATTTCCCTCAGTTTTTGAGAACCAAGGTATCAATCCAGTAGGAGGCCACGCTCAAGTCCCTCATACCTGCACAAAACGATAGCTACTCGCAACCCAACACAATTAGGGGTTGTCAATCCCTTCACGGTCACTTACGAGAGTGAGATCTGATAGATATAATATTTTTGGTATTTTTGGTATAGAGATGCAAAGTGAAAAGTAAAAGGCAAAGTAAAAAAGCAAAGCAAGATTAAAGTGATGGAGATGAATATGATGAGAATAGACCCGGGGGCCATAGGTTTCACTAGTGGCTTCTCTCAGGAGCATAAGTATTCTACGGTGGGTGAACAAATTACTATTGAGCAATTGACAGAATTGAGCATAGTTATGAGAATATCTAGGCATGATCATGTATATAGGCATCACATCCGTGACAAGTAGACCGAAACGATTCTGCATCTACTGCTATTACTCCACTCATCGACCGCTATCCAACATGCATCTAGAGTATTAAGTTAAAAACAGAGTAACGCTTTAAGCAAGATGACATGATGTAGAGAGATAAATTCATGCAATATGAAATAAACCCCATCTTGTTATCCTCGATGGCAACGATGCAATACGTGCCTTGCTTCCCCTTCTGTCACTCGGAAAGTACACCGCAAGATCGAACCCAAAGCTAAGCACTTCTCCCATGGCAAGAACTACCAATCTAGTTGGCCAAACCAAACAGATAATTCGAAGAGACTTGCAAAGATAACCAATCATACATAAAAGAATTCAGAGAAGATTCAAATATTATTCATAGATAGACTTGATCATAAACCCACAATTCATCGGTCTCAACAAACACACCGCAAAAAGAAGATTACATCGAATAGATCTCCACGAGAGAGGGGAAGAACTTTGTATTGAGATCCAAAAAGAGAGAAGAAGCCATCTAGCTACTAACTATGGACCCGAAGGTCTGAGGTAAACTACTCACACTTTATTAGAGAGGCTATGATGATGTAGAAGCCCTCCGTGATGACGGCCCTCTCCGGCGGAGCTCCGGAACAGGCCCCAAGATGGGATCTCATGGATACAGAAAGTTGCGGCAGTGGAATTAGGTTTTTGGCTCCTGTTTTGATCATTTGGGGGTACGTAGGTATATATAGGAGGAAGGAGTACGTCGGTGGAGCACTGAGGGGCCCACGAGGCAGGGGGGCGCGCCCTAGGGGGGTGGGCGTGCCCCCCACCCTCGTGACCGCCTCTTTGAGTCCTTGGAGTAGGGTCCAAGTCTCCTGGACCATGTTCGGTGAGAAAATCACGTTCCCGAAGATTTTATTCTGTTTGGACTCCGTTTGATATTATGTTTCTCCGAAATACTGAAATAGGCAAAAAACAGTAATTCTGGGCTGGGCCTCCGGTTAATAGGTTAGTCCCAAAAATAATATAAAAGTGGAAAATAAAGCCCAATATAGTCCAAAACAATAGATAATATAGCATGGAGAAATCAAAAATTATAGATACGTTGGAGACGTATCACCTGGTTGTGTGCGTAGTCCCCAGGATATGATTTATTACTTCTCTGCTAAATATTTCCCCGCTCATAAGAAACAAGCTGCCTTGAGGGAAATATATAATTTTGTGCAAATTGAAGAAGAGAGTCTCCCACAAGCTTGGGGGAGGCTTCTCCGATTACTTAATGCTTTGCTTGATCATCCTCTCAAGAAAAATGAAATACTTGATATCTTTTATAATGGACTAATCGATGCTTCCAGAGACCACCTGAATAGTTGTGCTAGTTGTGTTTTCGGGGAAAGAACTGTCGATCAAGCTGAATTGCTATTGAATAATATGTTGAGTAATGAAAATGATTGGACACTTCCTGAACCAACTCCTAAACCAACTCCAAAGAAAAGGGGTATTCTATTTCTCAGTCCTGAAGATATGTGATGACCCGCAAGTGTAGGGGATCTATCGTAGTCCTTTCGATAAGTAAGAGTGTCAAACCCAATGAGGAGCAGAAGGAAATGATAAGCAGTTTTCAGTAAGGTATTCTCGGCAAGCACTGAAATTATCGGTAACAAATAGTTTTGTGATAAGCTAATTTGTAACGGGTAAGAGGTAATGAAAGTAAAGAAGGTGCAGCAAGATGGCCCAATCCTTTTTGTAGCAAAGGACAAGCCTGGACAAACTCTTATATAAAGGAAAGCACTCCCGAGGGCACATGGGAATTATCGTCAAGCTAGTTTTCATCACGTTCATATGATTCACGTTCGGTACTTTGATAATTTGATATGTGGGTGGACCGGTGCTTGGGTACCGCCCTTCCTTGGACAAGCATCCCACTTATGATTAACTCCTATTGCAAGCATCCGCAACTACAGAAGAAGTATTAAGGTAAACCTAACCATAGCATGAAACATATGGATCCAAATCAGCCCCTTACGAAGGAGCTTATAAACTAGGGTTTAAGCTTTTGTCACTCTAGCAACCCATCATCTACTTAATACTTCCGAATGCCTTCCCCTAGGCACAAACAATGGTGAAGTGGCATGTAGTCGACGTTCACATGACACCACTAGAGGAAAGACAACCTACATCTCATCAAAATATCGAACGAATACCAAATTCACATTACTACTTATAGCAAGACTTATCCCATGTCCTCAGGAACAAACGTAACTACTCACAAATCATATTCATGTTCATAATCAGAGGGGTATTAATATGCATAAAGGATCTGAAGATATGATCTTCCACCGAATAAACCAACTAGCATCAACTACAAAAAGTAATCAACACTACTAGCAACCTACAGGTACCAATCTGAGGCTTTGGGACAAAGATTGGATACAAGAGATGAACTAGGGTTTGAGATGAGATGGTGCTAGTGAAGATGTTGATGGAGATCGACCCCCTCCCGATGAGAGGATTGATGGTGATGACGATGGCGATGATTTCCCCCTCCCAGAGGGAAGTTTCCCCGGCAGAACAGCTCCGACGGAGCCCTAGATTGGTTCCGCCTCGTGGCGGCGGAGTTTCGTCCCGTGAGCTAGCTTATGATTTTTTTCCTTGATGAAAGACCTCATATAGCAGAAGATGGGCATCAGAAGGCTGCCAGAGGGCCCACGAGGCAGGGGGCGCGCCCAGGGGGGGAGGGCGCGCCCCCCCTCGTGGACGGTGGGTGGCCCCCCTCTGGTATTTCTTTCGCCCAATATTTTTTATATATTCTGAAACGTGCTCCCGTGAAGTTTCAGGACTTTTGGAGTTGTGCAGAATAGGTCTCTAATATTTGCTCCTTTTCCAGCCCAGTATTCCAGCTGCCGGCATTCCCCCTCTTCATGTAAACCTTATAAAATAAGAGAGAATAGGCATAATTATTGTGACATAATGTGTAATAACAGCCCATAATGCAATAAATATCGATATAAAGCATGATGCAAAATGGACGTATCAACTCCCCCAAGCTTAGACCTCGCTTGTCCTCAAGCGGAAGCCGATATCGAAAAATATGTCCACATGTTTAGAGATAGAGGTGTCGATAAAATAAAATACGAACATGAGGGCATCATGATCATTCTTAGAACAACAACACATACATATATTGTCATATGATCTCTTATGCTAAAGTAACAATTCATTCACAGTTTCGAGTATGAATCAGAAACTTCATTGAGAACCAACAAACTACAATCTCAGTCATTGAAGCAATTGCAAATTATCATAACATAGGAAAGAGTCAATATAAGAGCCTTTCAGCAAGTCCACATACTCAACTATCATTTAGTCTTTCACAATTGCTAACACTCACGCAATACTTATGGGTATGAAGTTTTAATCGGACACACAGAAAGATAGGGGCTTATAGTTTTTGCCTCCCAACCTTTTACCTCAAGGGTAATGTCAACAATAATAGTTCATGAAAACTCACATCCAATTAGCTCTATATACCTGTATCTTTCCAACACATTGTGCTTGCCAAAGGATAAAATGTAAAAAGGAATGGTGAAGATCACCATGACTCTTGTATGAAGTAATAGACAAGAATAAAAGATAGGCCCTTCACAGAGGGAAGCAGAGGTTGTGATGTGCTTTTATGGTTGGATGCACAAAATCTTAATGCAAAAGAACGTCACTTTATATTTCCACTTGTGATATGGACCTTTATTATGCAGTTAGTCGTTTTTATTTCTTCCACATCACAAGATCATATAAAGCTTATTTTCTCCACACTAATAAATCATACATATTTAGAGAGCAATTTTTATTGCTTGCAACGATGACAACTTACTTGAAGGATCTTACTCAATCCATAGGTAGATATGGTGGACTCTCATGGTAAAACTAGGTTTAAGGATATATGGAAGCACAAGTAGTATCTCTACTTGGTGCAAAAGATTTGGCTAGCATTAGAGGGAAAGGCAAGCTCAACATGTTGGATGATCCATGACAATATAATTTATTTCAGATGTAAGACAACATAACCCATTACATTGTCTTCCTTGTCCAACATCAACTCTTTAGCATGTCATATTTTAATGAGTGCTCACAATCATAAGAGATGTCCAAGATAGTATATTTATATGTGAGAACCTCTCTTTCTTTATTACTTCCTATTAATTGCAACATGACCAAAACTATGCTTGTCAACTTTCAACAACTTTTATTCATCATACTCTTTATATGTGAAGTCATTACTCTCCATAAGATCCATATGATCTCTTTATTTCTTTTTATTCTTTCACTTTTATTTTTATTCCCTCAAGATCATAGCAAGGTAATCAAGTCCTTGACTCAACACTAATCTTTATTATATATAGCTCACGGACTCGATTACATAGAAGGATCATAAAGCAAAACTCAAAACTAGATCATACTAAAACTTTATTCTACTAGATCAAGATATAACCAAAAGGATCGAACTAAGAAAAACGGTAAAGATAAAGGTGTGATGGTGATACGACATGAGCGCACTCCCCCAAGCTTGGGAGTTGCCAAGGGAAGTGCCCATCCCCATGTGTTTATGTCTCTTTGTTCGGAGGTGGTGATGTGATATTCTTGGCGATGATGCCCCTCAGAATACGATTCTCTTCCTCGAGCTTATTGACTTGCTGCTTGAGGTCCATTATTTCCTTACGGAGCTTGCCCGTAACGGCTAAAGCTCCTTTCACCCAAGGATGTTGCATAGCTGTGGGAGAACAAGTAACAGCCTTTTTCATATTTTCATAAGAAAGAAATCTAACGTTGGAAGGGATGACTGATTTTGGAATAGCTGAGCTCTGTAGTTCCCCCATCATGAATCCGGTTCGGAAACGAGAAGTAACTTCTTGATCTTCCTCCATGACATCAATACTTTTCAACTCGGCCTCCATCTCTTGCTCAGGTGAGGGCTGATACGTCTCCAACGTATCTATAATTTTTGATTGTTCCATGCTATATTATATTCTGTTTTGGACATTATCGGGCTTTATTATACACTTTTATATTATTTTTGGGACTAACCTATTAACCAGAGGCCCAGCCCAGAATTGCTATTTTTTTTACCTATTTTAGGGTTTCACAGAAAAAGAATATCAAACGGAGTCCAAACGGAATGAAACCTTCGGGAACGTGATTTTCGGAACGAACATGATCCAGAGGACTTGGACCCTACGTCAAGCAATCAACGAGGAAGGCACGAGGTAGGGGGCGCGCCTACCCCTCCAGGCGCGCCCTCCACCCTCGTGGGGCCCCTGTTGCTCCATCGACGTACTCCTTCCTCCTATATATACCTACGTACCCCCAAACTACCAGAGACGGAGCCAAAACCCTAATTCCACCGCTGTAACTTTCTGTATCCACGAGATCCCATCTTGGGGCCTTTTCCGGAGCTCCGCCGGAGGGGGCATCGGTCACGGAGGGCTTCTACATCAACACCATAGCCCCTCCGATGAAGTGTGAGTAGTTTACTTCAGACCTACGGGTCCATAGTTATTAGCTAGATGGCTTCTTCTCTCTTTTTGGATCTCAATACAAAGTTCTCCTCCTCTCTTGTGGAGATCTATTCGATGTAATCTTCTTTTGCGGTGTGTTTGTTGATACCAATGAATTGTGGGTTTATGATCAAGTTTATCTATGAACAATATTTGAATCTTCTCTGAATTCTTTTATGTATGATTGGTTATCTTTGCAAGTCTCTTTGAATTATCAGTTTGGTTTGGCCTACTAGATTGATCTTTCTTGCAATGGGAGAAGTGCTTAGCTTTGGGTTCAATCTTGCGGTGTCCTTTCCCAGTGACAGTAGGGGCAGCAAGGCACGTATTGTATTGTTGCCATCGAGGATAACAAGATGGGGTTTACATCATATTGCATGAGTTTATCCCTCTACATCATGTCATCTTGCTTAAAGCATTACTCTGTTCTCTTGAACTTAATACTCTAGATGCATGTTGGATAGCGGTCGATGTGTGGAGTAATAGTAGTAGATGCAGGCAGGAGTCGGTCTACTTGTCTCGGACGTGATGCCTATATACATGATCATACCTAGATATTCTCATAAATATTCTCAATTCTATCAATTGCTCAACAGTAATTTGTTCACCCACCGTAAATACTTATGCTCTTGAGAGAAGCCACTAGTGAAACCTATGGCCCCCGGGTCTATCTTCCATCATATTAATCTTCCAATACTTAGTTATTTCCTTTGCCATTTATTTTACTTTGCATCTTCTATTTCTCTTTATCATAAAAAATACCAAAAATATTATCCTATCATATCTATCAGATCTCACTCTCGTAAGTGACCGTGCAGGGATTGACAACCCCTTATCGCATTGGTTGCGAGGATTTATTTGTTTGTGTAGGTGCGAGGGACTCATGCGCGGCCTCCTACTAGATTGATACCTTGGTTCTCAAAAACTGAGGGAAATACTTACGCTACTTTGCTGCATCACCCTTTCCTCTTCAAGGGAAAACTAACGCAGTGCTCAAGAGGTAGCAAGAAGGAATTCTGGCGCCGTTGCCGGGGAGGTTCGCGCAAGACAAGTCAAGATTTAACTCCCGACAATGAGTCACTTGTGGCACCGTTTCAAGTCAAGACATACCAAGTACCCATCACAAACCCTTATCTCCTGCATTACATTATTTGCCATTTGCCTCTTGTTTTCCTCTCCCCCACTTCACCCTTGCCGTTTTATTCGCCCTCTCTCTCCATCCTCCCTCTCTTTCTCTATTTGCCTCTTTTTGCCCGTTTCTTGTTTGCTTGTGTGTTGGATTGCTTGCTTGTCATGATGGCTTTACCTAGATTTGGTGATCTTCACCTTAAAAGGTTAGAAGAGATCGAAAGCAACATCAGTAGTTTTATGGTTTTACAATTTGAGCATAATAATTTCTTTAGAAATGAGCTTAAAGAACAAAAAAGCTTAATGGGTTATATGAATAAAGAGCTCGATGATATGTCTAAAGAATTCAATGGTTTGAAATCTGAGATTGCTTATCTTGAGAAGTTAGTAGATGATGTTTCGGATAAGCAAGCCACCTTAGTTAATAAGATGGCCGCTAAGCCGGAATTTTTTTGGAAGACAAAGATGAAGATCTAAAAGTTATTGAGGTGTCCCATATTAAATCTTTGTTTTGCTATACGAATCTTGATAATGATGGGACTGAATATGATCCACCTTTACCTAGACATCGTTCCAAAAATTCGGAGTCTTTAGATCTTGATGCTAAATTTGTTAAAAGTGGGATTGAAGAAGTCAAAACTTTAAATATTGATGAACCCACTATTTTGGATTTCAAGGTATTTAATTATGATAATTTATCTTTGATAGATTATATTTACTTGTTGCAATTCGTGCTAAATTCTCCTCATGCTTATAGTCAAAATAAATCTTTTACTAAACATATCGTTGATGCTTTGATGCAATCTTATGAAGAAAAACTTGAGTTGGAAGTTTATATCCCTAGAACCTTTATGATGAGTGGGAACCTACTATTAAAATTAAAATTAAAGATCATGAATGCTATGCTTTGTGTGATTTGGGTGCTAGTGTTTCCACGATTCCAAAGACTTTGTGTGATTTGCTAGGTTTCCGTGATTTTGTTGATTGCTCTTTAAACTTGCACCTTGCGGATTCCACTATTAAGAAACCTATGGGAATAATTAATGATGTTCTTATTGTTGCAAATAGGAATTATGTTCCTGTAGATTTTATTGTTCTTGACATAGATTGCAATCCTTCATGTCCTATTATTCTTGGTAGACCTTTCCTTAGAACGATTGGTGCAATTATTGATATGAAGGAAGGGAATATTAGATTCCAATTTCTGTTAAGGAAAGGCATGGAACACTTCCATAGAAAGAAAATTAAATTACCTTATGAATCTATTATGAGAGCCACTTATGGATTGCCTACCAAAGATGGCAATACCTAGATCTATCCTTGCTTTTATGCCTAGCTAGGGGCGTTAAACGATAGCGCTTGTTGGGAGGCAACCCAATTTTATTTTTATTCCTTGCTTTTTGCTCCTATTTAGTAATAAATAATTTATCTATCCTATGTTTTGGTTGTGTTTTTTGTGTTTAATTAGTGTTTGTGCCAAGTAGAACCGTCGGGAAGACTTGGGGAAAGTCTTTTTAATCTTGCTGTAAAAACAGAAACTTTAGCGCTCACGAGAATTGCTGCCATTTTTATTTGGAAAGTGATATTTAGTTAATTATTTTTTCAGATGATTAATAGATAAATTCCTCACGTCCAGAAATTTATTTTAGAATTTTTGGGGCTCCAGATCTTGTGTTAGCTACAGATTACTACAGACTGTTCTGTTTTTGACAGATTCTGTTTTTCGTGTGTTGTTTGCTTATTTTGATGAATCTATGGTTAGTAAAATAGTTTATAAACCATAGAGAAGTTGGAATACAGTAGGTTTAACACCAATATAAATAAATAATGATTTAATTACAGTAACTTGAAGTGGTGTTTTGTTTTCTTTCGCTAACGGAGCTCACGAGATTTTCTACTTTAAGTTTTGTGTTGTGAAGTTTTCAAGTTTTGGGTAAAAGATTTGATGGATTATGGAACAAGGAGTGGAAAGAGACTAAGATTGGGGATTCCCATGGCACCCCAAGATAATCTAATGACACCTAAAATCCAAAGCTTGGGGATGCCCCGGAAGGCATCCCCTCTTTCGTCTACTTCCATCGGTAACTTTACTTGGAGCTATATTTTTATTTAAAACATGATATGTGTTTTGCTTGGAGCATCTTGTATTATTTGAGTCTTTATTTGTTAGTTTTCCACAATCATCCTTGCTGTACACACCTTTTGAGAGAGACACACATGATTCGGAAATTGTTAGAATACTCTATTTGCTTCACTTATATCTTTTGAGTTATATAGTTTTTGCTCTAGTGCTTCACTTATATATTTTAGAGCACGTCGGTGGATTTGTTTTATAGAAACTATTGTTAAACAGCATGGTAATTTTCTTTAATTATGTTAGGCATTCAAGATTAATAAATTTTTTCTTATGAGTGTGTTGAATAATATGAGAAGTTTGATACTTGATAATTGTTTTGAGATATGGAGTTGGTAATATTAGAGTCATGCTAGTCGAGTAGTTGTGAATCTGAGAAATACTTGTGTTAAAGTTTGCGATTCCCGTAGCATGCACGTATGGTGAACCGTTATGTGATGAAGTCGGAGCATGATTTATTTATTGATTGTATTCCTTGTGAGTGGCGGTCGGGGACGAGCGATGGTCTTTTCCTACCAATCTATCCCCCCTGAAGCATGCGCGTAATACTTTGCTTTGATAACTTGTAGATTTTTGCAATAAGTATATGAGTTCTTTATGACTAAGGTTGAGTCCATGGATCATACACACTTTTCTTCCTTCCATCATTGCTAGCCTCTCTAATACCGTGCACCTTTCGCCGGTATCATACACCCACCATATACCTTCCTCAAAACAGCTACCATACCTACCTATCATGGCATTTCCATAGACATTCCGAGATATATTGCCATGCAACTTTCCACCGTTCCGTTTACTATGACAAGCTCCATCATTGTCATATTGCTTTTCATGATCATGTAGTTGACATTGTATTTGTGGCAAAGCCACCGTTCATAATTCTTTCATACATGTCACTCTTGATTCATTGCATATCCCGGTACACCGCCGGAGGCATTCACATAGAGTCATATTTTGTTCTAAGTATCGAGTTGTAATTGTTGAGTTGTAAGTAAATAAAAGTGTGATGATCAACATTTTTAGAGCATTGTCCCAGTGAGGAAAGGATGATGGAGACTATGATTCCCCCACAAGTCGGGATGAGACTCCGGACGAAAAATAAAAAAAAGAGACCAAAGAAGCCCCCCAAAAAAGAGGCCATAAAAGAAAAGAAAAGTCCAAAATAAAAAAATAAAAAAATATGAGAGAAAAAGAGAGAAGGTACAATGCTACTATCCTTTTACCACACTTGTGCTTCAAAGTAGCACCATGATCTTCATAATAGAGAGTCTCCTATGTTATCACTTTCATATACTAGTGGGAATTTTTCATTATAGAACTTGGCTTGTATATTCCAATGATGGGCTTCCTCAAAATGCCCTAGGTCTTCGTGAGCAAGCGAGTTGGATGCACACCCACTTAGTTCCTTTTGTTGAGCTTTCATATATTTATAGCTCTAGTGCATCCGTTGCATGGCAATCCCTACTCATTCCCATTGATATCTACTGATGGGCATCTCCATAGACCGTTGATACGCCTAGTTGATGTGAGACTATCTTCCCCCTTTTTGTCTCCTCCACAACCACCATTCTATTCCACCTAAAGTGCTATGTCCATGGCTCACGCTCATGTATTGCGTGAAGATTGAAAAAGTTTGAGAACAGCAAAATTATGAAACAATTGCTTGGATTGTCGTCGGGGTTGTGCATGATTTAAATACTTTGTGTGGTGAATATAGAGCATAGCCAGACTATATGATTTTGTAGGGATAACTTTCTTTGTCCATGTTATTTGAAGAGACATAATTGCTTAGTTAGTATGCTTGAAGTATTATTATTTCTATGTCAATATTGAACATTTGTCTTGAATCTTTCAGATCTGAATATTCATATCACAATTAAGAAGAATTACATTGAAATTATGCCAAGTAGCATTCCACATCAAAAATTCTGTTTTTATCATTTACCTACTCGAGGACGAGCAGGAATTAAGCTTGGGGATGCTTGATACGTCTCCAACGTATCTATAATTTTTGATTGTTCCATGCTATATTATATTCTGTTTTGGACATTATTGGGCTTTATTATACACTTTTATATTATTTTTGGGACTAACCTATTAACCGGAGGCCCAGCCTAGAATTGCTATTTTTTTGCCTATATTAGGGTTTCGCAGAAAAAGAATATCAAACGGAGTCCAAACGGAATGAAACCTTCGGGAACGTGATTTTCGGAACGAACATGATCCAGAGGACTTGGACCCTACGTCAAGCAATCAACGAGGAAGGCACGAGGTAGGGGGGCGCGCCTACCCCCCCAGGCGCGGCCTCCACCCTCGTGGGCCCCCTGTTGCTCCACCGACGTACTCCTTCCTCCTATATATACCTACGTACCCCCAAACTACCAGAGACAGAGCCAAACCCCTAATTCCACCGCCGTAACTTTCTGTATCCATGAGATCCCATCTTGGGGCCTTTTCTGGAGCTCCGCCGGAGGGGGAATCGATCACGGAGGGCTTCTACATCAACACCATAGCCCCTCCGATGAAGTGTGAGTAGTTTACTTCAGACCTACGGGTCCATAGTTATTAGCTAGATTGCTTGTTCTCTCTTTTTGGATCTCAATACAAAGTTCTCCCCCTCTCTTGTGGAGATCTATTCGATGTAATCTTCTTTTGCGGTGTGTTTGTTGAGACTGATGAATTGTGGGTTTATGATCAAGTTTATCTATGAACAATATTTGAATCTTCTCTGAATTCTTTTATGTATGATTGGTTATCTTTGCAAGTCTCTTCAAATTATCAGTATGGTTTGGCCTACTAGATTGATCTTTCTTGCAATGGGAGAAGTGCTTAGCTTTGGGTCCAATCTTGTGGTGTCCTTTCCCAGTGACAGTAGGGGCAGCAAGGCCCGTATTGTATTGTTGCCATCGAGGATAACAAGATGGGGTATATATCATATTGCATGAGTTTATCCCTCTACATCATGTCATCTTGCTTAAAGCATTACTCTGTTCTCTTGAACTTAATACTCTAGATGCATGCTGGATAGCGGTCAATGTGTGGAGTAATAGTAGTAGATGCAGGTAGGAGTCGATCCACTTGTCTTGGACGTGATGCCTATATACATGATCATACCTAGATATTCTCATAACTATGCTCAATTCTGTCAATTGCTCAACAGTAATTTGTTCACCCACCGTAAATACTTATGCTCTTGAGAGAAGCCACTAGTGAAACCTATGGCCCCCGGGTCTATCTTCCATCATATTAATCTTCCAATACTTAGTTATTTCCTTTGCCATTTATTTTACTTTGCATATTTTATTTCTCTTTATCATAAAAATACCAAAAATATTATCCTATCATATCTATCAGATCTCACTCTCGTAAGTGACCTTGTAGGGATTGACAACCCCTTATCGCGTTGGTTGTGAGGATTTATGTGTTTGTGTAGGTGCGAGGGACTCGTGCGCGTCCTCCTACTGGATTGATACCTTGGTTCTCAAAAGCTGAGGGAAATACTTATGCTACATTGCTGCATCACCCTTTCGTCTTCAAGGGAAAACCAACGCAGTGCTCAAGAGGTAGCAAGGGCCCAAAGTGGTCAGCATTGCTGTTTGCTCTTGGACCTGGTATCGAATGAGACACCCGACTCTCCCCGACTGACTCTTGAGAAGACATCTTGCTCTAGATCTGCTGCAGAAATAGCTCGAAACAAAAATAGGAGATATTTGCATGGTACGGTGGTCAAAACCATCGAGAGAATATATAATGATTTTTTACCGACCAAAAGAAGTATCGTGCAAGAAAACGGAGTTCGGAGAGCACACAAGGTGCCCACGAGGCAGGGGGCACGCCCAGGGTGGTAGGGCGCGCCCTCCACCCTCGTGGAAGCCTCGTGTCCTTCCCGGACTGTTTCTTATTTTCCTTTTTTTGAATATTCCAAAACAGAGAAAAATTGCTATTAAAACTGTTTTGGAGTTGGTTTACTCGCCGTACCACATAACTCTTCCTTTTCAGAGTCTGAAACGTCCTGGAAATTGTCCTTTATGTATTCCTCCGGGGTTACGGTTTCGATAACATTAGTTTCAACATTTATAGGATTACCTGAGATATAATGTTTGATTCTTTGACCGTTCACCACCCTCGGATTAGTGCCTTCCAAGTTGTTGATTTTTATGGCATCGGAACGATAGACCTCCTCGATGATGTAAGGACCTTCCCATTTAGAGAGGAGTTTGCCTGCAAAAAATCTTAAACGAGAGCTGCATAACAATACATAATCACCTACATTAAACTCACGTTTTTGTATCCTTTTGTCATGCCATCTTTTAACCTTTTCCTTAAACAGTTTGGCATTCTCGTAGGCCTGGGTTCTCCATTCATCAAGTTAGCTAATGTCAAAAAGCCTCTTCTCACCGGCAAGTTTGAAATCATAATTGAGCTCTTTAATGGCCCAATATGCCTTGTGTTCTAGTTGAGAGGTAAGTGACAAGCTTTACCATAAACTGTTTTATATGGAGACATACCCATAGGATTTTTGTATGCAGTTCTATAAGCCCATAATGCATCATCAAGTTTCTTGGACCAATTCTTTCTAGATCTATTAACAGTCTTTTGCAAAATTAATTTAGTCTCTCTATTACTCAACTCTACTTGACCACTAGACTGTGGCTGATATGGAGATGCACTTCTATGATTAACATCATAGTTAGCAAGCATTTTACGAAAAGCACCATGAATAAAATGTGAACCACCATCAGTCATTAAGTATCTAGGGACTCCAAACCTCGGAAAAATAACTTCTTTAAGAATCTTAATAGAGGTGTTATGATCAGCACTACTAGTTGGAATAGCTTCTACCCACTTAGTAACGTAATCAACAGCAACTAAAATATTTGTATACCCATTAGAGGAAGGAAACGGTCCCATATAATCAAAGCCCCAAACATCAAATGGTTCAATAACAAGTGACTAATTCATAGGCATTTATTGACGTCTACTAACATTACCAATTCTCTGACATTCATCACAAGACAAGACAAAATTACGGGCATCTTTGAAGAGAGTAGGCCAATAAAAACCGGATTGCAATACCTCATGTGCAGTTCTATCTCCAGCATGGTGTCCTCCATAAGCCTCAGAGTGACACTTGCATAGGATTTGTTCCTGTTCATGCTAAGGTACACAACGTCTAATAACACCACCTACTCCTTCTTTATAAAGGTGTGGGTCATTGATACGTCTCCAACATGTCTACTTTTGCAAACACTTTTGCCCTTGTTTTGGACTCTAACTTGCATGATTTGAATGGAACTAACCCGGACTGAGGCTGTTTTCAGCAGAATTACCATGGTGTTATTTATGTGCAGGAGCAAACGTTCTCGGAATGACCTGAAACTTCACGGAGCCACTTTTCAGAAAATAAGAAAAATACCTGCAAAAGATGAAGGCCAGGGGCCCACCACCTCTCCACGAGGGTGGGGGGCGTGCCTGCCCCCCTAGGGTGCGCCCCCTACCTCGTGGCCCCCCTGTTGCCTCTCCGACTCCAACTCCATATATTGAGTTTCAGGGAGAAAAAAATTAGAGAGAAGAAATCATCGCGTTTTACGACACGGAGCCGCCGCCAAGCCCTAAAACCTCTCGGGAGGGCTGATCTGGAGTTCGTTCGGGGCTCCAGAGAGGGGAATCCGTCGCCATCGTCATCATCAACCATCCTCCATCACCAATTTCATGATGCTCACCACCGTGCATGAGTAATTCCATCGTAGGCTTGCTGGACGGTGATGGGTTGGATGGGATCTATCATGCAATCGAGTTAGTTTTGTTAGGGTTTGATCCCTAGTGTCCACTATGTTCTGAGATTGATGTTGCTATGACTTTAATATGCTTAATGCTTGTCACTAGGGCCCGAGTGCCATGATTTTAGATCTGAACCTATTATGTTTTCATCAATATATGAGTGTTCTTGATCCTATCTTGCAAGTCTATAGTCACCTATTATGTGTTATGATCCGTTAACCCCGAAGTGACAATAATCGGGATACTTACCGGTGATGACCGTAGTTTGAGGAGTTCATGTATTCACTATGTGTAATGCTTTGGTCCGGTACTCTATTAAAAGGAGGCCTTAATATCCCTTAGTTTCCAATAGGACCTCGCTGCCACGGGAGGGTAGGACAAAAGATGTCATGCAAGTTATTTTCCATAAGCACGTATGACTATATTCGGAATACATGCCTACATTACATTGATGAACTGGAGCTAGTTCTGTGTCACCCTAGGTTATGACTGTTACACGATGAACCGCATCCGGCATAATTCTCCATCACCGATCCATTGCCTACGAGCTTTCCACATATTGTTCTTCGCTTATTTACTTTCCCGTTGCTATTGCTATCATCACTACAGAATAGCAAAAACATTGCTTTTACTATCGTTACCTTTTGTTACCGTTATCACTACTATTGAAAGGATCGATATGGTTGACTAGAGGGGGGTGAATAGTCAACTAACAATTTTTAGCTTTTCTTTAACAATTTAAACTTTGCATCAAAGTAGGTTGTCTAGATATGCAACTAGGTGAGCACCCTGTATGATGCAACAAGTATAGGAACACAAGCAAGCAAGTGATATGATACAAATAAGCTTGCAGAAGTAAAGGCACAAGATAACCAAGAGTGGAGACGGTGGAGACGAGGATGTGTTGCCGAAGTTCCTTCCCTTTGAGAGGAAGTACGTCTCCGTCGGAGCGGTGTGGAGGCACAATGCTCCCCAAGAAGCCACTAGGGCCACCGTATTCTCCTCACGCCCTCACACAATGCGAGATGCTGTGATTCCACTATTGGTGCCCTTGGAGGCGGCGACCGAACCTTTACAAACAAGGTTGGGCAAATCTCCACAACTCAATTGGAGGCTCCCAACGACACCATGAAGCTTCACCACAATGGACTATGGCTCCGCGGTGACCTCAACCGTCTAGGATGCTCAAACACCCAAGAGTAACAAGATCCGCAAGGGATTAGTGGGGGGAATCAAATTTCTCTTGGTGGAAGTGTGGATCGAGGCCTTCTCAACCACTCCCGAGCAAATCAACAAGTTTGATTGGCTAGGGAGTGAGATCGGGCGAAAATGGAGCTTAGAGCAACAATGGAGCTTAGGGTTGGAAGAGATGAGTCAACGGGGAAGAAGGGGACCCCTTATATAGTGAGGGACAAAGATCCAACCGTTATCCACCTACCATCCCGCGGCCAGCGATACTACCGCTCCAGGCCAGCGGTACTACCGCAGGGCCGCGTGGTACTACCGCTTGCTGCCAAGCGGTACTACCGCACGGTCATGCGGTACTACCGTACAGGCCCGCAGTACTGCCGCAACCCCAGCAACAGCAAGGTCAGATCTGAAACACAGGAGCTGAGGGCGGTACTTCCGCGAGCGCGGTACTACCGCGCCCCCATGCGGTACTACCGCAAGGCAGGACTCCCTAGCCAGGGGGAAGGAAACATCCGTGCCTACTTCCGCAAAGAAACGGAAGAAGCAAAAACCCGACACGGTAGTACTGCACAGGGGCGGTACTACTGCCTGACAACATAGCACGGTACTACCGCGGAGCGAAAGCGGTACTACCGTGGTAGGCGCGGATGTAAAAAATTACATCCGCCCCTACTACCACGAGGGAGCAGTACTAGCCTGGTGGGCAACGGTAGTGCAGCTCCAGGGGAGCGGTACTACCGCGCCGCAGCACGGTACTACCGCTGGTGCCTACGGTACTACCGCTCACTTGGGAGCAGTACTACCGCGCGCCAACGCAGCAGCCAGAAACAAGGCGGCGAGAAAGCGGAGGATGCTCCAAGGGAAAGGAGGGGACAAGAAGGAGACGTGTACGTGATGATTCCACCCGAACCTTTCCGACGCGGACCCCCTCTTAATAGTACGGCTTTCCTACGACTCAAATCCACCAAAAAGAAACGTAGAAAAGACGCCGTCTTCAACAGTCTTCGAGGGGAACCCAACCGTCGTGTGCCTAGCGATGAAATGTTTGGGATACTCAAGGCACACGATTAGTCTGCAAACGCGTTGTCATCAATCACCAAAACACCTTAGGGATAAATATGCCCTTACAATCTCCCCCTTTTTGGTGGATTGATGACAATACGGGATTTGCACAAGGGAAATAATATTAAGCAACCGCAAACCCCTCCTCTCTAGAATATAGACGGGCTCCCCCTAGATGTGTGCCAACTAGATGGGTGCTTTGGACTGCACGGCACACATACTAGGATCAAAGCTCCCCCTATATTATAGAGACAAGGCATATCTAGTAATAGGAAGGCTAACACTAGACAGGATAGCAAACATAAGTTAACTAAGGTAGATAGAGTGCACATGTCTTACACCATATGTAGGATTGGTCTCGAAGGTCTCGAAGGCACAAACCAAACAAAAGAAAATGAGGCAAACGAGGTTCAAATGACAAAGACAAAGCAAACACACCAAGCACGACACAACGCAAATCCCGACACTCTCTCCCCCTTTGGCATCAAGACGCCAAAAAGGCAGAGAGGACACCTACACACACGGGGTGGCTCAGGCAGAGAAGTCGTCCCATTGCTCCTCATGCTCCTCGTCAGACTCAGCGGCGGGGACGGGCTCCTCGATGTCTTCCTCTGAACTGGTCCACTTGTACCCCTGCTTCATCATCCAGGCAGCCTCTGGCGTGATGACGTCCTCAGAACCGTCAGACACATCCTCTCCAAAGAGTGTCATGACCTTCTTGTCATGGCGGCGACTCTCCTTGTCTGCCACGTGAGTCATGTACTGTCCCTATGCCTGCATGCAGAAGAGAGTCTTCATCTTGTCCTTTAACTTCTTGGCCCACGACGGCTCAGAGGAAGGAGTGGTAGACCCAGCAGCACGATCCTCAGCAACATGCTCTGCACCAGCCTCCTCCTCACCAGCAGCCCTCCTAGCAGAAGAAGCCTCAGCACGGGTGGTAGTGTTGGCCCAGTTGGGCTTGATGCGGAGGCTGATGGACTCATGCCGAACCCAGTCTGGAGCAAGGAACTCATCACCAGGGTACATCTTCTCCCAAGTTGTGGAGAGCAATAGAAACAGGTACGACCCATATATAGGTACCTTGCGAGTGAACACCGCAAACCGAAGCTCACACCACATGATGTGTGAGACATCAAGTGGCTGAGTCTGAGATGAACGTGCCTCTGCACACAAGAGCAACATGTCCACTAGATAAGCATGAACCTTGTCCTTGTCGCCAATGCGTGGGAACAGAGTGTTGCGGAAGATGCGATGCATGATATCCAGAAAGTAGTTCAGCACCCAAGTTGACTTGCCATTGGGGAGCACCTTCTCAACAAGGAATGGCTGAAGCAGGTTCTTGTTGGAAGACTCAGAGTTGGCGTGGGGGCGAACACCAACGGGGGTGTGAAGCCCGTCATCAGGAATGTGAAGCGGATCCATGAACTCCTTCCATGTAGCAGACAACTGACGGCCGTTGGTCATCCAGGTCATCCTCCGCTCATCCCCGGGATGAAAGTAAACCGAGGCAAACAATTGACAGATAAGCTCAGGGTCATAGTCAAGGTGAAAGGAGATCACCGGCTCAATAGCAAACTGCTCCACCAAGTCCAGAGCCTCGCCAAAATAGTCATGAAACTTGTCCTTCCGCATGTGATTCATGTCTATCCACTTGACGTCCATGAAGGTATTCTGCTTGTTCTTGATCACATCCAAATAGATGAGAGCCTATTGCTTGGTCCAGAACAACTCAGTGCCTCTGAGGACAGCCCGAGGGTTCACATAGGGATTGATCTTTCAGCGTTTGACATACTCACCGACTGAAATCTCATCCATGCCCTTAGCAGGTTCCTTTTGCTTGTTGGCAGTGGTCTTGACATTGTGCTTGGGGGCATTGGAGCCCTCTGGTGCTTCATCTTGGGGGTTGCGCAGACACTTGGAGCCAGTGTCACGACTGGGATTGGAACGGTGAGAGCCACCACTTGAGACACAAAGTGCAAAACACACACGACAAGCAAGAAGGATCAATGCAAAGACCACAACAAAGCAAAAGAAACATGCAGAGAGCACACGAGATAATTGCCATGAGAGAGATTTGACCCCTACGATAGTACTGCCAAGTGCTGCGGTACTAAGATTGTAGTACCGCTCTTAGTCGCGGTAGTACCGTGTAAGGTCACGGTAGTGCCGGGTCTAGGAGCGGTAGTAGGAGCTTAGTGCCTCAGCTAGCGCGGTAGTACCGCATCTGATGGGCGGTAGTACTGCATGAGCTAGCGCGGTAGTACCGCACCGGATGGGCGGTAGTACCGCACGAGCAGTAGTACCGCTCATGAGATACGGTAGTACCGCACCGTGTCAGATCCGAACAAGTTCAAATCTGAGAAAAGCCCGCGAAACCGCGGCGGTACTACGATTGGACAAATCTACCACAAGACAACATATCAAGTATGATTCCTACGCAACACGACTCTCCTACATCCTACTCTTGCACAGATTTGGCCTAAAATCTCAACAACAACAAGCATCTTCCCAAAAACCTAGAAGCGAGAGAACAATCAAGAAAAAGAGGGATTTGGGGAAAAACCATGGTCCATGGCAAGAGGAAGTGGTGGGGAACGATCCCACTGGTCGGAATCCGAGGAGAGTGGCCGGAGATAGAGATCCGGCGAGGACCTCCGGCGCCGTTCTTGAGCAAGAGAGAGAGAGAGACGTGGGGAGAGAGACGAGTGAATGGGTATGGGGAGTTGGAACTCCCCTGCCCGAGTCATAATCCCCACGCTCACTTGATGGCGCGGTAGTACCGTGCCTCATCGCGGTAGTACCGCTCGGCGGAAGTGCCACACCTGAGCGGTAGTACCATGCCCTGGCGTGGTAGTACCGTGCCTCTCAAAGCGGTAGTACCGCAGCAAGCCGCGGTAGTACCATGGGCTCAAGAAGATGCATGTTTCAAGCACACGAAAAAGAGGTCTTTGCACGAACACTCCGAGGCAACACGACACCACAAGAAACGCTACACACAAAGGCAGAAAGGCAAACGACAAATCGAAACAACCACGAGACACCACCTCTCCAGAGAGAGGGCGGCGGTCGTAGCCACCTATGTTTGAGTCAATTGGTATGGCACCGCGAAGAATTATCCTTGGGCCCATGACCAAAACTCGTCTTTGAAGCACAAGTACCATCAAACATGGCTAATGTGAAAGACTTGATCAATTTATGCATAATGGGGGGAGGGAGAGTTCATTGAGAGAACAACACTCCCCCCTATGTCCATGCCTACATCTAAACAAGACAACACGTTGAGTATGGTGGGGTGTGCAAGGGTTCAAGCAACATTGCTCAAATCAATGACATTTAGCTCATGCCTTAACTCGCGAAATCTTGCTTCATCCAAGGGCTTCGTGAAAATATCTGCAAGGTTATCATGAGTGTTGACATAGTTGAGATCGATCTCTCCTCGCCTAATGTGATCCCGGATGAAGTGATACCGGATCTCAATATGCTTCGTCTTGAAGTGTTGCACCGGGTTGAGAGAGATCTTGATGGCACTTTCATTGTCACACCAAAGAGGCACTTTGTCAAAAATGACACCGTAATCCTTTAATGTTTGCCTCATCCATAAGAGTTGTGCACAACAACTACCGGCCGCCACATACTCTGCTTCGGTGGACGAGAGAGACACACAACTTTGCTTTTTGGAAGACCAACTTACCAAAGAGCAACCAAGAAATTGGCACCCTCCGGAAGTGGACTTCCTATCCACTTTGTCTCCCGTCCAATCGGAATCCGAATACCCTACAAGCTTGAAGTTTGCTCCTCTTGGGTACCATAAGCCAAAGTTTGGGGTATGAGCCAAATATCGAAAGATTTGTTTGACCGCCCCATAGTGACTTTCCTTAGGTGCGGCTTGAAACCGTGCACAAATCCCCACACTCAACATGATATCCGGTCTAGATGCACAAAGGTAGAGCAAGGAGCCTATCATGGAGCAATATACCTTTTGATCCACCGCTTTACCATTGGGATCTATGTCAAGTTGGCACTTGGTGGGCATTGGAGTGGAAGCCAGCTTGACATCACTTAGCTTGAATCTCTTGAGCATGTCTTGAGTATATTTGGCTTGGTTGATGAAGGTTCCTTCTCTTCTTTGCTTCACTTTGAACCCTAGAAATAACTTCAACTCTCCCATGGAAGACATCTCGAACTTTGAGGTCATGAGAGTGGCAAATTCCTCATTGAAAGCATTGTTAGGGGTACCAAAGATAATATCATCAACATATAATTGGCACACAAACAACTCCCCTTTGACCTTCTTAGTAAAAAGAGTGGGGTCGATTAGCCCAACTTCAAAACCTCGGTCTTGTAACAACTCGGTAAGGTGGTCATACCATGCACGTGGGGCTTGTTTAAGGCCATAGAGTGCCTTATCGAGTTGATACACATGATCGGGAAAGTAGGGATCCTCGAACCCCGGGGGTTGCTTGACATAGACCAATTCATTAATGGGACCATTAAGAAAAGCACTCTTCACATCCATTTGTTGTAACTTAAAGTTATGATGAGAAGCATATGCAATCAACATGCGAATGGATTCAAGACGAGCAACGGGAGCAAAGGTTTCACCGTAGTCGATACCCTCGACTTGGGAGTAGCCTTGTGCTACCAAACGAGCCTTGTCGCGAATGATAATCCCATGGGCATCTTGCTTGTTCTTAAATATCCACTTGGTTCCAATGACATTGTGGTTCCCCGTCGGTCTTGGCACCAATCTCCACACTTTGTTGCGCTCGAAGCTGTTGAGTTCTTCATGCATGGCATTGAGCCAATCCGGATCTTCGAGCGCCTCATAGACCTTGTGGGGTTCGACACAAGAGACAAACGCATGATGCTCACAATAGTTTGCTAATTGTCTACGAGTGCTTACCCCCTCTCTTAAGCTTCCAAGCACATTCGTCATGAGATGATCCTTGGTGGAGAGCTTGGAAGCAACCTTGGTGGAATGACGCTCCAATTCCTCCTTGGGGGTGAGACGAGGAGTGGTCACTTGATCATCTTGAGCGTCGTCTTGAGCTTGTTCTTGTTCTTGAACTTGCTCGGAGGAGAGAACTTGACCTTGGGCATCACTTGATGTGTCAACACCGTCTTGATCATGATCTTTCCCTTGGTCATGTTCTTGAGGATGAGGGCCTTCATGTTGTTCTTCAGAAGCGTGTGGGCCTTGGGTTGGTGATGGCTCCACTTGAGTGGAGCATTGTCCTTCTCCTTCGGCCACAAGGGGTTCCTCAATGGGTAGGATAAAGCCAACACCCATTCTTCTTATGGCTTGAGGAGGAATTTCATCACCTACATCACAAGTGCCACTTTGCTCCACTTGGGAGCCGTTATTCTCATCAAACTCCACGTTACACGTCTCCTCAATAAGTCCCATGGATTTATTGAGGACACGGTAAGCATGAGAGTTTGTAGCATAACCAACAAATATGCCCTCATAAGCTCTAGCCTCAAATTTAGACAACCGAACACCTTTCTTGAGAATGAAACACTTACACCCGAACACCCAAAAGTAATTGAGGTTGGGCTTGTTACAGGTGAGTATCTCATATGGAGTCTTGTTCAAGCCCTTGTGGAGGTAGAGCCGATTGGATGCATGACACACGGTGTTGATGGCTTCAGCCCAAAAGTTATACGGAGACTTGAACTCCGCCATCATGGTCCTTGCCGCATCCATCAACGTCCGGTTCTTCCTCTCCGCAACACCGTTTTGTTGATGGGTGTAAGGTGCGGAATATTGATGCTTGATCCCCTCATCACTAAGAAACTCATCCAAGGTGTAGTTCTTGAACTTAGTGTCATTGTCACTTCTTATTGTCAAGATCTTTGCATTGTGTTGACATTGTGCTTCATTTGCAAAGTCAATGACGGTTTGTTGGGTCTCGCTCTTCCTCTTGAAGAAATACACCCAAGTTTATCTTGAGTAGTCATCCACAATCACCAAGCAATACTTCCTACCCCCAATACTATCGAAGGATGGAGGCCCAAAGAGATCCAAGTGAAGGAGCTCCAAAGGCCTCTTTGAGTAAATGATAGTCGTGGGAGGGTGAGCCTTCTCATGTAGCTTTCCTTCGATACAAGCACTGCAAGCACGATCTTTAGCAAAACTAACATTTGTTAGTCCACGGACATGATCCCCCTTGAGAAGACTTTGCAAAGATCTCATATTGACATGGACTAGACGACGATGCCAAAGCCATCCCATATCAACTTTAGCCATTAGGCATGTTGCGGTCTTAGTGGGTCGCTCCGAAAAGTTAATCACATATAGACCGTTCTCGACATGCCCAACGAAGGCTACTTTAAGAGTCTTGCTCCACAAGAGGGCCACGGTATCAATATCAAAGAAAGTGGCAAAGCCCATGATTGCAAGTTAACGAACGGAAAGTAAATTGTATGCAAGGGACTCAACAAGCATGACCTTCTCGATCGTGAGATCATGAGAGATGACCACCTTGCCAAGTCCCAATACCTTAGAAGATGAGGCGTCACCCCACTCGACATTGGTGGGCATAGATGGAATCTTGTGCACATCCACCACCAAGTCCTTGCTTCTGTTCATATGATTGGTAGCTCTGCTATCGAGCAACCATGATCCCCCACCGGAAGCAAACACCTACAAGAGATCAATGCTTGGTTTTAGGTACCCATTTTGTAATGGGTCCTTTGATGTTAGTAACAAGGGTCTTTGGAACCCAAATAGACCATCCAATGTATTCATGAGGAGAACCAACGAATTTGGCAAAGACATGCCCATCACTAGCACGACATAACATATAAGAAGGATTAAAGTCGCCCTTTTTGACAGCGTCGCCCTTCGCATTGTTCTTCTTCTCCTTGGAAGCACTCTCTCCCTCCTTCACAAAGGTTTGCATGAGAGGAGGAGGTCGTTTGGTCTTGTCGTTCTTCTTCTTGTTCTTGGACTTGGGCACGTACCCAACCCCTTCCTTGGCCACAACTCCCTTTTGGTTGATCAAGAGGTCGTTGAGGTTCTTCTTGCCTTGTATGGAAGTCGCAAGACCTCTCTCAAGTTGCCCCTTTAGCTTAGCATTCTCCTCAACAAGATGCACATGCTCACAACACGGGTTAGTAGCATTTGCATTATCGATTAACATTATACAAGGAAAAGTGGCTTTTTCCTTGGTTAGCTTTACTTGAAGTTGATCATGAGACTCTTTGAGGCTAGCATGAGCACCCTTCAAGGCCTTGTGAGCCTTGTCGAGTAGATCAAACTCCTCTTTGAGTCTAGCAAGATCAACCTCAAGTTCGGCTTTCTCGGAGTTTAGCACATGAGAAACAATGAGAACATGATCATAGTCTTTCATTAACTTAGCATGATCAACGTTGTGTGACTCCTCAAGAGCCAAACGAAGACCACGCTCTTCCTCAAGAGCATTGGAAAGATCCGAAATCTCATCGGCATAGTCACGACTATGCCCTTCCATCTTAGTGATGGTATCTTCGTGAGCCTCGATCATGTCATTGGCTTCACCAAGTTGTTCCAAGAGAGCAACAAAGTGCTTCTTGGATTTACCCTTAAGTTTGCCCATAAAGGCCTCAAACTCATTCGCCTCCACATTAGTTCCCTCATGTTCATCAATGCTATCCGTCGAAGAAGGATGATTAATGATGGTAGTTTTGATGTTGGGTGTTACCTTGTTGGTGGCTTTAGCCATGAGGCACTTGGTGGTGATGCTCTCATTGGCTGAGTCGAAGAGAGACACCCGTGGAGTCGTTGCAATGGCAACTGAGGCCATGGAAGCCAACTCACCATCTTCATCATCGTCATCATCCTCATTGTACTCTTCTTGTACCACCAATGCCTTGGGAGGAGTCTTCTTGGTGAAGTTGCTCTTGTTGGGGAACGACTTGGCCTTGTCCTTTCAGATGAGCTTGCCACCATTGTATTCCCTCTTCTCATACGGGCACTCCGCAACAAAATGACTCACATTGCCACAATTGTAGCAAGTCCTTACATGTTGCTTACTCTTCGTGCCACTTGAGTTGTTTTTGTTAAAGTTTGGCCTCGAGTTTTTCTTGCTCCAAAATTGCCTTGAAGCGAGTGCCATGTGTTCATGATATGCATACTTTGAATCTTCGGGGTTGCTCTCCTCTTCTTCCTCTTCTTCTTCTTCAACGGTGAGCTTGGCCTTCAATCCAAGGTTGGGCTTCTTTGCCCTTTGAGAACGAAGCACCGCATTATCGGCGGTCTTGTCCAAAATGTTCATGGCCACAAACTCATCCAACACTTCGCTTGAGGTCAAAGTGTGGAAGACTGGTGTTTGACGAATGACGGAGGACATGGCCTTGTGGTAGGGCATCATTGCCTTGAGGAATTTATGCTTGATCCAATTTTCATCCGTGTCCTTGCTCAGTGATCTCGTAGTGAGACCGCGAGTTTGGTTACTCTCCGATAAAGCTCTCGAGGTTCTTCATCTTCTTTCATTGCAAACTCACCGGCCTCATCTTGCACCACTTCATAGTTGGAGTGTTGAATGCTTGCACTTCCCCGATAGAGAGAGACAACACAATGCCATGTGTCTTTGGCCAAGGCGAAGGGCTGAAGAAGAGGTAGGTCTTCGGGTGGGATTGCATCTTGAATGATGAAGAGAGCATTCTCATTGAATTGATTATCCGCGGCTTCTCGAGGAGTGAAGTTGCTTGGATCATGCGGATAGAAACCTTCTTCAATGATTCTCCAAAGATTAGTGTTCACATGATTTAAATGACGTTTAAAGCGGTAAACCCAAGAATCAAAGTCCTCATTTTTCACAATCTTAGGGGGAGGACCGGCATGATTCAAATGAGTGGAAGGAACCGGTCCACCATAAACAAGTGGTGGTTCCACATGAGCAAAGATACCGGTGCCATTCTTACCACTAGAAGAAGGAGCCTTTTCACTACTAGCTTCCCCCTTATCGAAGGTAGCATCCGTCACCTTGTCGGTGGGATTACCCACTTTCAACGGTGCGGTGGATAGTTTAAGCCCTTCAAGGAATTTAGTAAACATGCTTTCAACCTCGGTCGTCATGGAGGTTTTCGATGTCTCCAAGGCCACATTGAACTCCTCACGAGAGACCGAGGTTTCCCCATCGCCCGTAGACGAGATCGGATTCACACCGGAGTGTTCCTCCACACCATCTACGGTATCAACCATACACTTTGGACGGTAAAGTATTTAATAAAGAGACGAGGCTCTCATACCAATTGAAAGGATCGATATGGTTGACTAGAGGTGGGTGAATAGTCAACTAACAATTTTTAGCCTTTCTTTAACAATTTAAACTTTGCATCAAAGTAGGTTGTCTAGATATGCAACTAGGTGAGCAACCTATATGATGCAACAAGTATAGGAACACAAGCAAGCAAGTGATATGATACAAATAAGCTTGCAGAAGTAAAGGCACAAGATAACCAAGAGTGGAGACGGTGGAGACGAGGATGTGTTGCCGAAGTTCCTTCCCTTTGAGAGGAAGTACGTCTCCGTCGGAGCGGTGTGGAGGCACAATGCTCCCCAAGAAGCCACTAGGGCCACCGTATTCTCCTCACGCCCTCACACAATGCGAGATGCTGTGATTCCACTATTGGTGCCCTTGGAGGCGGCGACCGAACCTTTACAAACAAGGTTGGGCAAATCTCCACAACTCAATTGGAGGCTCCCAACGACACCACGAAGCTTCACCACAATGGACTATGGCTCCGCGGTGACCTCAACCGTCTAGGATGCTCAAACACCCAAGAGTAACAAGATCCGCAAGGGATTAGTGGGGGGAAATCAAATTTCTCTTGGTGGAAGTGTGGATCGAGGCCTTCTCAACCACTCCCGAGCAAATCAACAAGTTTGATTGGCTAGGGAGTGAGATCGAGCGAAAATGGAGCTTAGAGCAACAATGGAGCTTAGGGTTAGAAGAGATGAGTCAACGGGGAAGAAGGGGACCCCTTATATAGTGAGGGACAAAGATCCAAC
This sequence comes from Triticum urartu, assembly GCF_003073215.2. Taxonomy (NCBI): domain Eukaryota; kingdom Viridiplantae; phylum Streptophyta; class Magnoliopsida; order Poales; family Poaceae; genus Triticum; species Triticum urartu. The sequence continues at coordinate 406,437,237 of NC_053026.1, forward strand.
CGTTATCCACCTACCATCCCGCGGCCAGCGATACTACCACTCCAGGCCAGCGGTACTACCGCAGGGCCGCGTGGTACTACCGCTTGCTGCCAAGCGGTACTACCGCACGGTCATGCGGTACTACCGTACAGGCCCGCAGTACTGCCGCAACCCCAGCAACAGCAAGGTTAGATCTGAAACACAGGAGCTGAGGGCGGTACTTTCGCGAGCGCGGTACTACCGCAAGGCAGGACTCCCTAGCCAGGGGGAAGGAAACATCCGTGCCTACTTCCGCAAAGAAACGGAAGAAGCAAAAACCCGACACGGTAGTACTGCACAGGGGCGGTACTACTGCCTGACAACATAGCACGGTACTACCGCGGAGCGAAAGCAGTACTACCGTGGTAGGCGCAGATGTAAAAAATTACATCCGCCGCTACTACCGTGAGGGAGCGGTACTAGCTGGTGGGCAACGGTAGTGCAGCTCCAGGGGAGCGGTACTACCGTGGGCACTTGCGGTACTACCGCGCAGCAGCACGGTACTACCGCTGGTGCCTACGGTACTACCGCGCGCCAACACAGCAGCCAGAAACAAGGCGGCGAGAAAGCGGAGGATGCTCCAAGGGAAAGGAGGGGACAAGAAGGAGACGTGTACGTGATGATTCCACCCGAACCTTTCCGACGCGGACCCCCTCTTAATAGTACGACTTTCCTACGACTCAAATCCACCAAAAAGAAACATAGAAAAGACGCCGTCTTCAACAGTCTTCGAGGGGCACCCATCCGTCTTGTGCCTGGCGATGAAATTCTATTGAATAATATGTTGACAAATGAAAATAATTGGACGCCTCCGGAGCCAATTCCTGAGCCTATTCCTAAACCAACTCCGAAGAAGAGGGGTATTCTATTTCTCAGTCCTGAAGATATGCAAGAGGCAAAGAAATCTATGAAAGAAAAGGGTATTAAAGCTGAAGATGTTAAGAATTTACCTCCTATCGGAGAAATGCATGGTCTTAATTTACCGCCTGTTGAAGAAACATATAATCTTAATCCATTACCTATTGAAGAAACTCATGGTCTTGATAACCCGACACAGGTAGTAAAGGTAAATTCTCTCTATAGATATGATAAAGCTGAAATCCCATTTACTAAATTTGCTAGCCCATGCTTATATGAGTTTGATAAATTTATGGCTAAGCAAGAAGATTTTAATGCTTATTTTGGTAGACAATTGAAATACAATTCAAATATGCTTGAACACTTGGGTGGTTATATGGCTAATGTCAAAAGTGAACTTAAACTTATTAGTAAACATGCTTCTATGGTTACCACTCAAGTAGAACAAGTACTTAAAGCTCAAAATGATTTGCTCAATGAATTGAATAGTAATAATAATGATAATGCTGTTAGAGTTATGACTAGAGGTGGTTAAATGACTCAGGAACCTTTATATCCTGAAGGCCACCCTAAGAGAATTGAGCAAGATTCTCAGAGAAATAATATAGATGCACCTAGTCCTTCTAAAAGGAAGAAAAAGAAAAATGATAGGACTTTGCATTCTTCTAGTGAACCTATTACTGAAACACCTGAGAATCCAAATGATATTTCTATTTCTGATGCTGAAACACAATCTGGTAATGAACCTGAAACTAGTAATAATGTTAATGATAATGTTCATAATGATGCTCAACCTAGTAATGATAATGACATAGAAATTGAACCTACTGTTGATCTTGATAACCCACCATCAAAGAATCAACGTTATGATAAAAAAGACTTTGTTGCTAGGAAACATGGTAAAGAAAGAGAACCATGGGTTCAGAAACCCATGCCCTTTCCTCCCAAACCATCCAAGAAAAAGGATGATGAGGATTTTGAGCGCTTTGCTAAAATGATTAGACCTATCTTTTTGCATATGCGATTAACTGATATGCTCAAAACAAATCCTTATGCTAAGTACATGAAAGATATTATTACAAATAAAAGAAAGATACCTGAAGCTGAAATTTCCACCATGCTTGCTAATTATACTTTTAAGGGTGGAATACCAAAGAAACTTGGAGATCCTGGTGTACCCACTATACCATGCTCTATTAAAAGAAACTATGTTAAAACTGCTTTATGTGATCTTGGAGCCGGTGTTAGTGTTATGCCTCTCTCTTTATATCGTAGACTTGATTTGAATAAGTTGACACCTATTGAAATATCTTTGCAAATGGCTGATAAATCAACTGCTATACCTGTCGGTATTTGTGAGGATGTGCCTGTTGTAGTTGCAAACGTTACTATTTTAACGGACTTTATTATTCTTGATATTCCCGAGGACGATAGTATGTCTATTATTCTTGGAAGACCCTTTTTGAATACTGCAGGGGCCGTTATTGGTTGCACTAAAGGCAATGTCACTTTTCATGTTAATGGTAATGAGCATACGGTACACTTTCCGAGGAAACAACCTCAAGTTCATAGTATCAATTCTATTGGAAAAATTCCATCGATTATATTTGGAGGTTTTGAATTTCCTCTTCCTACTGTCAAGAAGAAATATGATATTCTTATTATTGGGGATGTGCATATCCCCGTTGTGGTAACATAGTGTTATTCGAAATTTCTTCGGTTCCATGTTATTCGGAATGAGTTCGTTAACAAGACTTGATCAACCTTGTTAGTGGATTCCTTTCGATGATCATGAGATGGATGAAACTAGAAGGCACAACCTTCTGTACCCCACTTTTACTTTCTGTTATTTATATTAAATAAAATAAAAATAAATATTTTTTCTGTCTGTTATATGATTATCCGTGCAATATAAAAATATCCCGAAAATAAAAGTTCTCCAAATGCCCTGAAATTTAAATATGATTTTTTCCAGAATATTTGAGAATATTTGACACAAGAACACAACAGGGGGGCCAACCACCTGCCCACGAGGGTGGAGGGCGCGCCCCCCTGCCTCGTGGGCCCACGGTGGCCCTCCTCCACTTATCCTTTCACCCATACACTTCTTCTTCCTCCCACAAACACGAATAACCAGCTCAAACCCGAGTCCAAGCTCGTTTTGCTGCCATTTTTGATCTCCTTGCTCAAAGTACCTCTCACAAAACTACTTGGGGAGATTGTTCCTTGTATGTGACTCCTCAATTGGTCCAATTAGTTTTTGTTCTAGTGCTTTATTCATTGCAAATTTTTGCTACTTAGGTGACCCTGTTCTTGAGCTTGCATGTCAAATTTATATGGTCAAAAGTAGTTTTGATGCATGATATAGGCCCTAGGCACTTGTAGGAGTAGTTGCTATCAATATTATTGAGTTTGGTTTACTTTATTTTGAAGTTACTAAAATTTTCAGAATTTTTGAGAGGAAGAAATATGCTTAGGAAAATGTTCCAAGGTGGTTCTTCAAGGAAGCAAGGACCCAGGCTTGCAGTGCGTGATGCTGATGACGAGCCACCAAGAGACGCTCCAGTGCGTCCTTGTGAATGGCCTTCTGAGAACTTTATGGATCGAGCGGGAATTAAGGAAGAATTCAACGCATATTTGCGTAACGCTGATCTTGTGAGCTTCGAGGAAGAGAAGTGCAGCCAGTATCACAACCTCACCAGTACCTTTGTGAGGAGGTTTGAATTTTCAACTTCACGTAATTCTCCAACTGTCCTATTTGATCTTTATGATAAATCTTACACTATGGACTTAGAGGATTTTACCGCTGCTTGCAAACTTCCACAATGGGGTAGTATAAGGGATCCTCGCAAATCTGAATTTAGAGATTTTCTTGCTAGCATAACTGTGGGAGAATCTAGAGATATTATACAAGCTACCATAGGGAGCATTCACTTTCCAGCTATACATTATTTTGCTCTCTTTATAGGTAGATGCATTAATGGTAAAGATGAGGCATGTCACATGTGTGTCCCCGATCTCAGTATTCTTAGGAGTGTTGTGTTAGGAGACAAATCATATAATTTGGGAGCCATTGTTGCACGTAGGTTGCATCTTAATAGACTTAATGGAGATTTCTTTGGTGGAATTTATGCAACCCGCATAGCTAATTTTCTTGGTATAGCCATACGCGAAGATGATATTGAATTACCTCCTGCTTATCTAGATTTTAATGCTATGGTTCACCACCAGTTTGTGGAGAGGAATGAATCACCTCTCCAGTATCGACTAATCTTTGACAGACACCGTGTTATCCGTATTACTCTCCCTGCTCCTGCCTTCTTTGATTATCAGGAAAGAGGAAGATATACTATTACCATAGAGGAGGCAGATGAGTACGAGAGGAGAGAGGAGGCCGCTCGTCGCCACACTGCAGCTCAGCAAGCGATAGCCACTGCATCGCAGTACGACCCCAGCTACTATTATGGATATCCGCCAGGCCAGCCGTGGCCATAGACCAACTTAGGCCAAAAGCCTAAGCTTGGGGGAGTACGTATTTCCCACCGACATTACATTTATGATTCACACACTCATTGCTAGATGTCGGTGCTCATACTTTTTCATTGTATCATCCATGCTAGTTTATTTCCCTTTTTATGCTTTCTTCTTGTGTGTTTAATAAACCTTAAGAAAAACCAAAATAATTAGTTGTAGCTTTTAATCAGTTTAATTTCCATGCTTGTAGTAGTAATTAAAAGGAAGAAAACCCAAAAAGATTTCCTATTCTTCTTTTGCCTGTTGGGAGCTTTCCCATGTAAATAGTTTTATTTCTTTTCTTTGGGGGTCGATAGGAGAAGACCATGATTAAATTGTTGAAGTGGCTCTTATATGCATTATTGTTGATCTGACAAGAGAGCCCATATTGCCTTGTCTTCTCCTGTTTATTGAATGCCTGCAGATTCCAGCTTAGTCCAATGCACGTGCACTATTATTAGTATTCACATCATTCGATCGTGCAAGTGAAAGGCAATTATGATGATATATGATGGACTGGCTGAGATGAGAAAAGCTAGTATGAACTCGACCTCTTTTGTTTTTGTAAATATGATTAGTTCGTCGTTCTTGATTCGGCCTATTATGAATAAACATGTTTGCATTGACAATTAGAGATCATAGTTTCTTGTGCCATGCTTGATTAGCTATGAGTTATAATGGTTTACCTTGCGTGCCAACATGCTATTGAGATAGTTATGATGTGGTATGATAGGGTGGTATCCTCCTCTGAATGATTTAAGTGACTTGACTTGGCGCATGTTCACGCATGTAGTTGAAACAAAATCAACATAGCCTTGACGATATTTATGTTCATGGTGGATTATATCATACTCATGCTTGCATTCGGTGTTGATTAATTTTAATGCATGTTCATGACTGTTGTCGCTCTCTAGCTGGTCGCTTCCTAGTCTTTTGCTAGCCTTCACCTGTACTAAGCGGGAATACTACTTGTGCATCCAAACTCCTTAAACCCCAAAGTTATTCCACATGAGTCCACTATACCTACCTATATACGGTATCTACCTGCCGTTCCAAGTAAATTGTATGTGCCAAACTCTAAACCTTCAAATAAATATCATGTTTTGTATGCTCGAATAGCTCATGTATCAACTAGGGTTGTCCGTATCTTCCATGTTAGGCGGGTTATTCTCAAGAGGAGTGGACTCCGCTCCTCACTCATGAGATAAATGGCCGGTCACTGGGATGCCCAGTCCCATGCTTTATGCAAACTAAATCAAAATAATTGCAAACAAAACTCCCCCTGGGACTCTTGTTAGTTAGAGGCACTCTTTGTTTCAAGCAAGCCATGGATTGATGCTTGTTGGTGGAAGGGGGGGGTATAAACTTTACCATTCTGTTTGGGAACCGCCTATAATGTGCGTGTAGCGACCTGACCCGAATGGATCACGTCTACTGTGCTACGGTGTCATCCCTGGATCAGTAATGCTGACACCACACAGTACATCGAGGTTTTATAGTAGAGTTGCAATCACACACTTATTACATTGATGGCTCAAGAAGAACTTATTACACTGAATATGGCTTAAGGCCATATAATAAAAATAACAGCGGAAGACTTGGAAGATAAATGGGTCCATGAACTCCAGCGGCATCACTGAGTATAGGGCCATGACCTAAACACCTCAATCGTCGTCTGAAAAGTCTGCAACATTAACGTTGCAGCCCGAAAACGGGTCAGCACATGGAATATGCTGGCAATGTAACACATAGAGAATAATGGAATGAAACAGCTATACTATATGCACATATGGCTAGTGGAAAGCTCTATGGTTACAGTTTTGCGTAAAGCCAATTTTCCCCTACTGCAAAGGAATAAATTTATTTAACTATCATGGTGGTTGTGAAACATTGAGAATGGTTGACAGCATTCTCAATCCCAATTAAAATAATTAAAACCCAGCAACATTAATTAGAAGTAACGTGTTGAGATTCACATGATATTCAAGTACTAGATACTCAAGTTGTCCATAACCGGGGACACGGCTAATCATGATTAGTTTGTTACTCTGCAGAGGTTTGCGCACTTTTCCCCACAAGACTCGATCGCCTCTGTTTGTTTTCTCGCACTACATGGTGTTTGAGAAGACGGATGACCGAGACACAGTCTTTCAGAAGCGCTAGCACCTTACATGTGGGGTAGACCGTACCACCTACAACCCCTACATCTGCTAGTCCACCCCGTAAGAGTTTGCACAACTTAGTCAACTATGCCAGAGCCCATAATGGCTTGTGGCTGCACACGGAAGTTTCTAGCATGAAAGATCTTATGATCCCTTTGAGCCTGGGTGGCGGTCCAAAAAAAAACAGGCAAGTCCTGATAGACATCAGGTGCCTCAATCCACCCAGATGTGTGTTTAAGTTGCCACCTTAGATAAACCTTTAAAATTATCAATCTCACATCTGCCATGGATATCACTCACCCAATCCACGTCTACTAGCATAGCATGGCATAATAAGCAAACGTAGAAGTAACTCCCAAAGGTTTCATAGTAATACAGGTAATAGGTACTACCTCATCTACTTCCCATCCCACAATTTAATTAGATCCTAATCATGCAATGTTTGAGGATTGATCTAATGCAATAAAACATGGGTTGTAGAAAAGGTATGATCAAAGTGTTACTTGCCTGCAATGTTGATGAAGATGATGCGCACTCAAAACTCTTGATAGATCTACTCGTCACACTCCGGTCAATCTATCATAGGCAAGCAATAGTAACCACACAATAAGTACTCATCTAATGCACAAGTAAAACTCGAACAAGAGAACGAACCAGATAGTTCAACTTAAGAACTCCGGTTGCAAAGAAAGAACGAACCGAACAAACGACGGAAAACAAACGGCGGAAGAAAACAACTCAGTTCTAGCAAGTTGAAACTAGGTCAAATTTTACTGTAGCAAAAGCTTGTTCAAGTTGATTAGACGGAACGGCGGTTTCGAGATGAAACTCCAGGCACTTGAATCACCTGATTCCGATAAACGAGCGAGAAGAAAGACTAGAAAGAAGATCGGATCTGAGATCGCGATCGGAGAGAACGCGGAATAAATCCGACGAGAAAGAAAACGAAGAATGGTTAAACGAATGGGCATCGTTAACCGGGGATAATCGGTGATCACGTTTGTTGAAACGAACGGTCCGAAAGAAGAACGAAAACCGATCTAGAAAACTGGAACGGTTTGGCGAAGAATCGGAGAGAAAACGAATCGGTAGAGAAGAAAAGAATCGGAACGGTTTATAAGATAAACCGAACCGAGGGAAAGAAGAGACGCGGCGCGGTACCTCCGGCGAACGGCGGCGACGGCGGCGTTGACGCAGGGCGGCGGCGGCGCGGTGACGCATGGCGGCGGCGGCGGTGTATGGCGGCGTTGGGCGCGGCGGCGATGCACAAGGGCGGCGGCGCGGGTGAGGCGGCGGGCGAGGCGGCGGGTGAGGGGTGGCGCGGCGGCGGTGTAGGCAAGGCGCGGCGGCGGCGGGTGACGCAGGGCGCGGCGCAGGTGAGAGGCACGGCGGCGGGTGAGGGGCGCGGCGGCGGGTGGCGTGGGGTGTGGGGCGCGGGGTGGGGTGGAGCTCTAGGCTTTGGGTTTGATGATTTAGAGGGGGGGTGCTTGGGTATTTATATTAGGGAGGGGGGGTTTTACTTGAGGTAGGGGACAAGAAATTAGACTAGGAATAGGAATAGAAAAGAGGGAAGGAAAAGATCTAGAAATAGAAAAGGAATATACGGAAGTAGGACCAAAGTCCTACTAGGATTTCCTAAAAGAAAGAGGCGGCGGCTCCCTGGCGCCTTGCGCCTGGCGCGGCGATGGCCTTTGGCCCTCCTGGCCGGCGGCTTGGCTTGCGGCGGCTTGGGACTTTGGCCCAAGGCGCGCTGCTGGATTTTTTTTAAACAGTTTCGCACGCAGAAAAAAAAACAAAAAGAGAACTAAACGAACTCCGAAAAACTTAAAGTAAATTTTCCCCGACTCCTAATAATGAGCCGAAGAAAATGAACTTTTCTTCGGGCCTAAAATAAAATTTTCAAAAACGCGCATTTTTCCCTATCCAAAGAAAAACAAACAAACACCGGAAAACGAAATTTGATCTATTTATTAAATCTTCATTTTCCCTATATTTTGGGAAAGTCATATTATTCCCTCTCTTATATTTTTGACGTCGGAAAAATAATTGAATATGACATAAATAAATCAAATGACCCTCTTTTCAAATTCGAGAAAACTCTCAATTATGAAAATAACGAAATCTCCAACTCTCTCCGAAGGTCCTTGAGTTGCGTGAAATTTCTAGGATCGACCAAAATGCAAGAAAATAGGATATGCATGATGATCTAATGTATTCCAATTTGAAAAATAAATTCAAAAGAACTTTGAATTTAATTCTTTGAAACTCCCAACTCATATTTCATAATTTGAAGAAGTCATTTTATCTTCTCTCATGAAAATCATTGAGTTGCTTAAAGTTTCTAAATTGGAAATATTTTCAAATGAAATTCAAATATTTTCAACACCCCTTGTCATTTAAATAAATGGAAGAAGTCATGTCATCTTCTCTCCGGGGTTTTGTGTTGAAAAGAATTTGAATTCACGAAAAATCAGAAAACCAATATGAAAGTTTGGGAAAGTCCTTTTATTCCCTCTCATTTAACTTTCAAAAAGAAATCGATTTTCACTCAATTCACGCAATCAATCAAACAATCAATCAATCTATCTATGTGTTTATAACATTCCAAAATTTAGAATTTTGGGATGTTACAGTGCGTAGCATGGAAGATATTGCCATCTCTTGGTTGTTATGTTGACAATGAAAGTATACCGCTCAAAATATTATTCACCTCTGTTTCAAAACCGAGCTCTGGCACCTCTACAAATCCCTGCTTCCCTCTGCGAAGGGCCTATCTATTTACTTTTATGCTGAGTCCTCATCCTCTTATTAAAAAGCACCAGTTGGAGAGCACCGCTGTCATTTGCATTCATTATTGTTAGTTTACATTGAGTATGACTTGACTGGATCTCTTTTACCATGAATTACAATGTCTAGTCAGTCCTTGGTCTTTAAAGGTGCTCTGCATTTATGTTTTGCGGTCTCGGAAAGGGCTAGCGAGATACCACCTTGTTATATCATATTATGATTGTTTTGAGAAAGTGTTGTCATCCGAGATTTATTATTATGGCTTTCTAGTTGATTATTCTATTGATATGAACTTGAGACCTATGCGTTATTGTGAATGTGGTTAGTTATAATCTTTGCTGAAAACTTGAATGCTGGCTTTACATATTTACAACAACAAGAGCAAACAGAGTTTGTAAAAGTTTTTCTTTATCACTTTCAGTTTATCAACTGAATTGCTTGAGGACAAGCAACGGTTTAAGCTTGGGGGAGTTGATACGTCTCCACGTATCTACTTTTCCAAACACTTTTGCCCTTGTTTTGGACTCTAACTTGCATGATTTGAATGGAACTAACCCGGACTGACGCTGTTTTCAGCAGAATTACCATGATTTATGTGCAGGAGCAAATGTTCTCGGAATGACCTGAAACTTCACGGAGCCACTTTTCAGAAAATAAGAAAAATACCTGCAAAAGATGAAGGCCAGGGGGCCCACCACCTCTCCACGAGGGTGGGGGGCGCGCCCCTACCTCGTGGGCCCCCTGTTGCCTCTCCGACTCCAACTCCAACTCCATATATTGAGTTTCGGGGTGAAAAAAATCAGAGAGAAGAAATCATTGTGTTTTACGATACGGAGCCGCCGCCAAGCCCTAAAACCTCTCGGGAGGGCTGATCTGGAGTCCGTTCGGGGCTCCGGAGAGGGGAATCCATCGCCATCGTCATCATCAACCATCCTCCATCACCAATTTCATGATGCTCATCGCCGTGCGTGAGTAATTCCATCGTAGGCTTGCTGGATGGTGATGGGTTGGATGGGATCTATCTTGTAATCGAGTTAGTTTTGTTAGGGTTTGATCCCTAGTGTCCACTATGTTCTGAGATTGATGTTGCTATGACTTTGCTATGCTTAATGCTTGTCACTAGGGCCCGAGTGCCATGATTTCAAATCTGAACCTATTATGTTTTCATCAATATATGAGTGTTCTTGATCCTATCTTGCAAGTCTATAGTCACCTCCGTTAACCCCGAAGTGACAATAATCGGGATACTTACCGGTGATGACCGTAGTTTGAGGAGTTCATGTATTCACTATGTGTTAATGCTTTGTTCCGGTTCTCTATTAAAAGGAGGCCTTAATATCCCTTAGTTTCCGTAAGGACCCCGCTGCCACGGGAGGGTAGGACAAAAGATGTTATGCAAGTTCTTTTCCATAAGCACGTATGACTATATTCGGAATACATGCCGACATTACATTGACGAACTGGAGCTAGTTTTGTGTCACCCTAGTTTATGACTGTTACATGATGAACCGCATCCGGCATAATTCTCCATCACCGATCCATTGCCTACGAGCTTTCCACATATTGTTCTTCGCTTATTTACTTTCCCGTTGCTATTGCTATCATCACTACAAAATACCAAAAACATTTCTTTTACTACCGTTACCTTTTGTTACCGTTATCACTACTATCATATTACTTTGCTACTAAACACTTTGCTGCAGATATTAAGTTTCCAGGTGTGGTTGAATTGACAACTCAGCTGCTAATACTTGAGAGTATTCTTTGGCTCCCCTTGTGTCGAATCAATAAATTTGGGTTGAATACTTTACCCTCAAAAACTGTTGCGATCCCCTATACTTGCGGGTTATCAGTCATCCCAAAAGTAATGCCTTAAATCATAGAAAAACTTTTTCTTTTGTTGGTATGTGAAACTCGGTGGTATAAATTTAGCAATGTAATTAGCATAATCATCATACCATGGAGCAGTATGAGAAGCATTTATGACAGCTACTTGTTCATCAGGAAAGCTATCATCAATAGGTAGTGGGTCATCAAGAACATTCTCTAGCCTAGACAAGTTGTCTGCAATGGGGTTCTCAGCTCCCTTTCTATCAATAATATGCAAATCAAATTCTTGTAGCAAGAGAACCCATCTAATAAGTCTAGCTTTAGCATCTTTTTTCCATAAGATATTTAATAGTAGCATGATCAATGTGAACAGTTACTTTAGAATCAATAATATAAGGTCTGAACTTATCACAAGCAAATACAACTGCTAAAAATTCTTTTTTCGTAGTAGCATAATTTCTCTGGGAGATGTACAGAGTCTTACTAGCATATTGGATAACATTTAATTTCTTATCAACTCTTTGTCCTAGAACAACCCCTACATCATAATCACTAGCATCGCACATAATTTCAAAGGGTAAATTCCAATCAGGAGGCTGAACAATAGGTGCAGAAATCAAGGCTTTCTTAAGTATTTCAAATGCTTCTACACAATCATCATCAAAGAGAAAAGGAACATCTTTTTGTAAGAGATTAGTCAGAGGCCTAGAAATTTTAGAGAAGTCCTTAATGAACCTCCTATAAAAACCGGCATGACCAAGGAAACTTCTTATACCTTTGATGTCCTTAGGACACGACATCTTTTCAATAGCATCAACTTTAGCTTTATCAACTTCAATACCTCTTTCAGAAATTTTATGCCCCAAGACAATACCTTCATTAACCATAAAGTGGCACTTTTCCTAATTCAAGACAAGATTAGTTTCTTCACATCTCTGCAAAACTCGATCAAGGTTGCTTAAGCAATCATCAAAAGAAGTTCCATATACGGAGAAATCATCCATGAAAACCTCAACAATCTTTTCACAGAAGTCAGAGAATATAGCAGTCATACATCTTTGAAAGGTAGCAGGTGCATTGCATAAACCAAAAGGCATACGTCTATAAGCAAAGGTACCAAAAGGACAAGTAAAAGTTGTCTTTTCTTGATCCTCTTTTGACACAGGTATTTGAGAGAAACCGGAATAACCATCTAGAAAGCAAAAATGTGTATGTTTGAATAATCTTTCTAGCATTTGATCAATAAAATGTAAATGGTAATGATCCTTCATAGTAGCTTTATTTAATTTGTGGAAATCAATTACCATTCTATAACCTGTAACAAATCTTTGCGGGATCAATTCATCTTTATCATTAGGAACAACAGTAATACCTCCCTTCTTAGGGTGTAACGCCCAGATAATTAATCTACAGTAAAACTCTACTAATGATGCCACATCACTTCGGTTACTATTGATAAACTCGCGTTGATTCGAAACCGATAAGGAATTGAAATTCAAAATCGAGTCGAACGATAATTTTTTTCAAACATTGAAACAAAAATGTTCGGGGGTGCCCAATATTACATTGGTAATTATTGTGGAGAAAATACTTTTCTAGAAAATGCCTAAATATTTTAAAGTAAACTAAAACAGAAGAGAAAATAAATAAAAGAAAAGGGATAAAAACAGAAAACAAAACAAAAGAGAAATAGAAAACCCCCCAACCCCCTGGGCCACATGGCCCAGCTAGAAACAGCTGGCCAGCCCAACTAGGCAAAGGCCAACCAGCCCGACCCCCCTGCCTCGTCTCCCTTCCCTGTTCCCCCGACCGAGGTCGGAACAGGGGCGCACTCCCGCCCAACCGCCTTGCCGGCACCGGCGCCGGGAGGGGATAAGGTCGCCAGCGCCCCCGCCTCCTCGGTTCCCTCTCCCACTCACCCCAGCTCTCCCTCTCGGCCTCTCCCTCTCCCCTCAGATCCACCACGCCGCTCCTTTCTTCCCCATCGCAGCCGAACGCCACCGCCGCCATGGCTCCGGCCTAGCCACGGCCACCGTGCCCACCTCGCGCCCCACTGTGTCTCCAAGGACCTCCGTCGTCCGCTGCTTCAACTGGTGCACCCCGTTGGAGTTCGGAGCCACCGCAATGCCCACGACGCCGTTGTCTTCCTCCTCTGCTCCGACGAGCTTCGCCGCCGCTCTTCACCAACTCTGGTGACGCCCCTGCTGCTACTAAACCCCCAAGGGCCACTGTGTGTGCCGCTCGGTGAGCCCCCGCTGCCTTCTGATACGTCTCCAACGTATCTATAATTTTTATTGTTCCATGCTATATTATATTCTTTTTTGGACATTATTGGGCTTTATTATACACTTCTATATTATTTTTGGGACTAACCTATGAAACGTGATTTTTGGAACGAGCGTGATCCAGAGGACTTGGACCCTACAAGAAAGCAACCAGGAAGGCACGAGGTAGGGGGGCGCGCCTACCCCCCCAGGTGCGCCCTCCACCCTCGTGGGGCCCACGTTGCTCCACCGACGTACTTCTTCCTCCTATATATACCTACGTACCCCCAAACGATCAGAGACGGAGCCAAAAACCTAATTCCACCGCCGCAACTTTCTATATCCACGAGATCCCATCTTGGGGCCTGTTCCGGAGCTCCGCCGGAGGGGGCATCGATCATGGAGGGCTTCTACATCATCATCCAAGCCTCTCCGATGAAGTGTGAGTAGTTCACCTTAGACCTACGGGTCCATAGTTAGTAGCTAGATGGCTTCTTCTCTCTTTTTGGATCTCAATACAATGTTCTCCCCCTCTCTTGTGGAGATCTATTCGATGTAATCTTCTTTTTGTGGTGTGTTTGTTGAGACCGATGAATTGTGGGTTTATGATCAAGTCTATCTATGAATAATATTTGAATTTTCTCTGAATTCGCCCTATAGTGAGTCGTATTACAATTCACTGGCCGTCGTTTTACAACGTCGTGACTGGGAAAACCCTGGCGTTACCCAACTTAATCGCCTTGCAGCACATCCCCCTTTGGGTTCGATCTTGCGGTGTCCTTTCCCAGTGACAGAAGGGGCAGCAAGGCACGTATTGTATTGTTGCCATCGAGGATAACAAGATGGGGTTTATATCATATTGCATGAGTTTATCCCTCTACATCATGTCATCTTACTTAAAGCGTTACTCTATTCTTTTGAACTTAATACTCTAGATGCATGCTGGATAGCGGTCGATGTGTGGAGTAATAGTAGTAGATGCAGGCAGGAGTTGGTCTACTTGTCTCGGACATGATGCCTATATACATGATCATACCTAGATATTCTCATAACTATGCTCAATTCTGTCAATTGCTCAAGAGTAATTTGTTTACCCACCGTAATACTTATGCTCTTGAGAGAAGCCACTAGTGAAACCTATGGCCCCCGGGTCTATTTTCTATCATATTAATCTCCCGTCAAACTATTTCTTGCACCATTTTTAATTCGCTTTATTTACTTTGCATCTTTATCATAAAAATACCAAAAATATTTTCTTATCATATCTATCAGATCTCACTTTTCATAAGTGACTGTGATGGGATTGAAAACCCCTTTATTGTGTTGGTTGCGAGGATTTTATTTGTTTGTGTAGGTGCGAGGGACTCGTGTGTGGCCTCCTACTGGATTGATACCTTGGTTCTCAAAAACTGAGGGAAATACTTACGCTACTTTGCTGCATCACCCTTTCCTCTTCAAGGGAAAACCAACGCAGTGCTCAAGAGGTAGCAAGAAGGATTTCTGGCGCCGTTGCCGGGGAGATCTACGCCAAGTCAAGACATATCAAGTACCCATCACAACTCTTATCCTTCACATTACATTATTTGCCATTTGCCTCTCGTTTTCCTCTCCCCCACTTCACCCTTGCCATTTTATTTGCCCTCTCTCTCTCCGTCCTCCTTCTCTTTCCCTATTTGCCTCTTTTTGCCTGCTTCTTGTTTGCTCGTGTGTTGGATTGCTTGCTTGTCGTTATGGCTAGTCCCCTATCTTCTCTGTTGTCTCCCGAAAATGAAGTTCTTAATTTTAACCAAAGGGAAGGAGAAAATCTAAAAGACACTTGGTATATAATTTGCAGTGCTCAAAATAGATCTACCAGGAAGCAATCTACTTCCGTTCTTCTCCGCAATTTTTATGTAGGCGCTACTCCTTGGCACAGATATATCCTTGATACCATTACCAGAGGGAATTTCTTGGGTAGCCATAATGGATCATGTAATGCAAAGACTTTGGAGCATGTAACTATGTTAACTTTGGAGCATGTAATGCTATGGTAGATTTGTTTGGCTCACCCCCTCTTTTGGTTAATGGAACTATGTTAACTTTGGAGCATGTAATGCAAAGACTTGAAATTATTGAAAATAAAGTTGCTACCATAGAGTTAATTGAAAATTTGGATAAAAATATTCACAACCAAATTACCGAATATCGATCTAAAGTAGGAGTCACTTTGAAAAATATTAAGGAGAAGGAACCAATAGTTAATGAAAGAATAAATCAGGATTCCACTAGAATCGATAAACTTGAGGGTATCGTTACCAACTTGGGAACCGCCTTTTCTTCCGTAAAGAATACTCCAAGTCCTCCAACTAAAATTTCCAAGCTTATGTATGTTCCTAAAAATAAGGGTGAATCCTCTAGCAAGGAAACTGCGGATCTCAAATCTATAAGTATTCATCCCAATCTTTTTGCTATCATTAAGGAACCATTTGCTACAAATGATTTTTTCGATTTTGTGCCTAGAAGTTTGATAATTAATAAAAAGGAAGAAACTCCTAAGGGTGATAGATGTCTCATTAAAGAATTGCCAACTAAATATGGCAATACCTAGATCTATGTTCGCTTTTATGCCTAGCTATGGGCGTTAAACGATAGCGCTTGTTGGGAGGCAACCCAATTTTATTTTTATTCCTTGCTTTTTGCTCCTGTTTAGTAATAAATAATTTATCTAGCCTCTGTTTTGGTTGTGTTTTTTGTGTTTAATTAGTGTTTGTGCCAAGTAGAACCGTTGGGAAGACTTCGGGAAAGTCTTTTTGATCTTGCTGTAAAAAACAGAAACTTTAGCGCTCACGAGAATTGCTGCCATTTTTATTTGGGAAGTGATATTTAGTTAATTCTTTTTGAAGATGATTAATAGATAAATTACTCAAGTCCAGCAATTTATTTTAGAATTTTTGGGGTTCCAGAAGTTTGAGTTAGCTACAGATTACTACAGACTGTTCTGTTTTTGACAGATTCTGTTTTTCGTGTGTTGTTTGCTTATTTTGATGAATCTATGGCTAGTAAAATAGTTTATAAACCATAGAGAAGTTGGAATACAGTAGGTTTAACACCAATATAAATAAAGAATGAGTTCATTACAGTACCTTGAAGTGGTGTTTTGTTTTCTTTCGCTAACGGAGCTCACGAGATTTTCTATTTTGAGTTTTGTGTTGTGAAGTTTTCAAGTTTTGGGTAAAAGATTTGATGGATTATGGAACAAGGAGTGGCAAGAGCCTAAGATTGGGGATGCCCATGGCACACCAATATAATCTAAGGACACCTAAAAGCCAAAGCTTGGGGATGCCCCGGAAGGCATCCCCTCTTTCGTCTACTTCCATCGGTAACTTTACTTGGAGTTATATTTTTATTCACCACATGATATGTGTTTTGCTTGGAGCATCTTGTATTATTTGAGTCATTATTTTTTAGTTTGCCACAATCATCTTTTCTGTACACACCTTTCGAGAGAAACACACATGATTTGAAAATTATTAGAATACTCTATGTGCTTCACGTATATCTTTTGAGCTATATAGTTTTTGCTCTAGTGCTTCACTTATATCTTTTAGAGCACGATGGTGGATTTGTTTTATAGAAACTATTATTCTCTCATGCTTCACTTCTATTATTTTGAGAGTCTTAAACAGCATGGTAATTTTCTTAAATTGGGAAATTAATCCTAATATGCTAGGCATTCAAGATTAGTAAAAAAAATAATCTTATGAGTGTGTTGAATACTAAGAGAAGTTTGATACTTGATAATTGTTTTGAGATATGGAGATGGTGATATTAGAGTCATGCTAGTTGAGTAGTTGTGAATTTGAGAAATACTTGTGTTGAAGTTTGTGATTCCCGTAGCATGCACGTATGGTGAACCGTTATGTGATGAAGTCGGAGCATGGTTTATTTATTGATTGTCTTCCTTATGAGTGGCGGTCGGGGACGAGCGATGGTCTTTTCCTACCAATATATCCCCCTAGGAGCATGCGTGTAATACTTTGTTTCGGTAACTAATAGATTTTTGCAATAAGTATGTCAGTTCTTGTTGGGGAACGTTGTAATTTCAAAAAAAAATCCTACGCACACGCAGGATCATGGTGATGCATAGCAACGAGAGGAGAGAGTGTTGTCTATGTACCCTCGTAGACCGTTCGCAGAAGCGTTATATCAACGCGGTTGATGTAGTCGTACGTCTTCACGATCCAACCAATCCAAGTACCGAAAGCACAGCACCTCCGAGTTCTGCACACGTTTGGCTCGGTGACGTCCTCGCCTTCTCGATCCAGCAAGAGGGGCGAAGTAGTAGATGAGTTCCGGCAGCTCGACGGTGTGGTGACGGTGTTGGTGAAGAACAATCTCTGCAGGGCTTTGCCTAAGCACTACGAAAACTATGACGGAGGATAAACTAGAGGGGACGGGGTTGCCGGCACCCGGCTTGGTGTTTCTTGATGTGTCTAGGGTGCTAGTCCTACCCCTCTATTTATATGTTGAGCCTTGGGGTCGAAACTTGGAGTAAACGCCTCCACAAAGTCGGTTTCACCCGAAAGGCAAGAGTCCTTCTCGGACTCCAGGGCCAGACGCCAGGGTTCCCGGCGTCTGGACCCAGACGCCAGGGACCCTGGCGTCTGGCCCTTGGACTCCGCAATACTTCCTTTTTGCGCTTTCCAAAAACCTTGTGGGCTTTCCCCTTTGGCCCAAATAAAGTGTTCTCGTACCCAAACATTTCAGGAAACATCCGGAACCCCTTCCGGTGAATTCCGGAACCCTTCCGGAGTCCAAACACTATTATCCCATATATCAATCTTTATCTCCGGACCATTCCGGAGTTCCTCGTCATGTCCGTGATCTTATCCGGAACTCCGAACAACATTCAATCACCAACATACATAACTCATAGTACTATATCGTCAACAAACGTTAAGCGTGCGGACCCTATAGGTTCAAGAACTAGGTAGACATGACCGAGACACCTCTCTGGTCAATAACCAATAGCGGGACCTGGATGACCATATTGGCTCCTACATATTCTACGAAGATCTTTATCAGTCAGACCGCATAACAACATACGTTGGTCCCTTTGTCATTGGTATGTTACTTGCCTGAGATTCGATCGTCGGTATCTCAATACCTAGTTCAATCTCGTTATCGGCAAGTGTCTTTACTCGTTCCGTAATACATCATCCCGCAACTAACTCATTTAGTTGCAATGCTTGCAAGGCTTATAGTGATGTGCATTACCGAGTGGGCCCAGAGATACCTCTCCGACAATCGGAGTGACGAATCCTAATCTCGAAATACGCCAACCCAACAAGTACCTTCGGAGACACCTGTAGAGCACCTTTATAATCACCCAGTTACTTTGTGACATTTGATGGCACGCAAAGTGTTCCTCCGGTAAACAGGAGTTGCATAATCTCATAGTCATAGGAACATGTATAAGTCATGAAGAAGCAATAGCAACAAACTAAACGATCAAGTGCTAAGCTAACGGAATGGGTCAAGTCAATCACATCATTCTCCTAATGATGTGATCCCGTTAATCAAATGACAACTCATGTCTATGGTTAGGAAACTTAGCCATCTTTGATCAATGAGCTAGTCAAGTAGAGGCATACTAGTGACACTCTGTTTGTCTATGTATTAACACATGTATTATGTTTCCGGTTAATACAATTCTAGCATGAATAATAAACATTTATCATGGAATATGGAAATAAATAATAACTTTATTATTGCTTCTAGGGCATATTTCCTTCAGTCTCCCACTTGCACTAGAGTCAATAATCTAGTTCACATCGCCATGTGATTTAACACTAATAGTTCACATTACCATGTGATTAACACCCATAGTTCACATCGCCATGTGACCAACACTCAAAGGGTTTACTAGAGTCGGTAATCTAGTTCAAATCACCATGTGATTTACACCCAAAGAGTACTAAGGTGTGATCATGTTTTGCTTGTGAGAGAAGTTTAGTCAACGGGTCTGCAACATTCAGATCCGTATGTATTTTGCAAATTTCTATGTCAACAATGCTCTGCACGGAGCTACTCTAGCTAATTGCTCCCACTTTCAATATGTATCCAGATTGATACTTAGAGTCATCTAGATCAGTGTCAAAACTTGCATCGACGTAACCCTTTACGATGAACCTTTTGTCACCTCCATTATCAAGAAATATATCCTTATTCCACTAAGGATAATTTTGACCACTGTCCAGTGATCTACTCCTAGATCACTATTGTACTCCCTTTCTAAACATAGTGTAGGGTATACAATAGATCTGGTACACAGCATGGCATACTTCGTAGAACCTATGGCTGAGACATAGGGAATGAATTTCATTCTCTTTCTATCTTCTGCTGTGGTCGGGCTTTTAGTCTTACTTAACTTCACACCTTGCAACATAGGCAAGAACTCTTTCTTTCACTGTTCTATTTTGAACTAATTCAAAATCTTGTCAAGGTACATACTCATTGAAAATCTTATCAAGCGTCTTGATCTATCTCTATAGATCTTGATGCTCAACTGTAAGCAGCTTCACCGAGGTATTTCTTTAAAAAACCTCCTTTCAAAAACCTCCTTTCAAAAACTCCTTTATGCTTTACAAAGAATTCTACATTATTTCCGATCAACAATATGTCATCCACATATACTTATCAGAAATGTTGTAGTGCTCCCACTCACTTTCTTGTAAATACAGGCTTCATCACAAGTCTGTATAAAACTATATACTTTGATCATCTCATCAAAGCACATATTCCAACTCCGAGATGCTTGCACCAGTCCATAGATGGATTGCTGGAGCTTGCATATTTTGTTAGCACCTTTAGGATTGACAAAACCTTCTGGTTGCATCATATACAACTCTTCTTTAATAAGTCCATTAAGGATTGCAGTTTTGTTATCCATTTGTAAGATTTCATAAAATGCGGCAATTGCTAATATGATTCAGACAGACTTTAAGCATTGATACGAGTGAGAAAATCTCATCGTAGTCAACACCTTGAACTTTGTCAAAAACCTTTTTTCGAAAAGTCTAGCTTTGTAGATAGTAACACTACTATCAGCGTCTGTCTTCCTCTTGAAGCCATTTATTTTCTATGGATTTCCGACCAACAGGAAAGTCAACCAAAGTCCATACTTTGTTCTTATACATGGATCCTATCTCAGATTTCATGGCCTCAAACCATTTCACGGAATCTAGGCTCATCATTGCTTCCTCATAGTTTGTAGGTTCGTCATGGTCTAGTAACATGACCTCCAGAACAGGATTACCGTACCACTCTGGCGCGGATCTTTACTCTGGTTGACATACGAGGTTCGTAGTAACTTGATCTGAAGTTTCATGATCATCATCATTAACTTCCTCACTAATTCATGTAGGAGTCACAGGAACAGATTTCTGTGATGAACTACTTTCCAATAAGGGAGCAGGTATAGTTATCTCATCAAGTTCTACTATCCTCCCACTCACTTCTTTCGAGAGAAACTCCTTCTCTAGAAAGGATCCATTCTTAGCAACAAATTTGCCTTCGGATCTGTGATAGAAGGTGTACCCAACAATTTCGTTTGGGTATCCTATGAAGATGCAGTTCTCCGATTTGGGTTCGAGCTTATCAGTTTGAAACTTTTTCACATAAGCATCATTGCCCCAAACTTTAAGAAACAACAGCTTAGGTTTCTTGCTAAACCATAGTTCATACGATGTCGTCTCAACGGATTTATATGGTGCCCTTTTTAACGTGAATGCAGTTGTCTCTAATGCATAACCCCAAAACGATATCGGTAAATCAGTAAGAGACATCATAGATCGCGCCATATCTAGTAAAGTGCGATTAATACGTTCGGACACACCATTACGCTGTGGTGTTCCAGGTGGCGTGAGTTGCGAAACTATTTTGCATTGTTTCAAATGAAGACCAAACTCGTAACTCAAATATTCTCTTTCACGATCAGATCGTAGAAACTTTATTTTCTTATTATGATGATTTTCCACTTCACTCCGAAATTATTTGAACTTTTCAAATGTTTCAGATCTATGTTTCATCAAGTAGATATACCCATATCTTCTCAAATCATCTGTGAAGGTGAGAAAATAACGATACCCGCCGCGAGCCTCAACACTCATCGGATCGCATACATTGGTATGCATTATTTCCAATAAGTCAGTTGCTCGCTCCATTGTTCTGGAGAACGAAGTCTTAGTCATCTTGCCCATGAGGCATGGTTCGCAAGCATCAACTGATTCATAATCAATTGATTCCAAAAGCCCATCAGCATGGATTTTCTTCATGTGCTTTACACCAATATGACCTAAACGACAGTGCCACAAATAAGTTGCACTATCATTATTAACTTTGCATCTTTTGGCTTCAATATTATGAATATGTGTATCACTACGATCGAGATCCAACAAACCATTTTATTGGGTGTATGACCATAGAAGGTTTTATTCATGTAAACATAACAACAATTATTCTCTAATTTAAATGAATAACCGTATTGCAACAAACATGATCCAATCATATTCATGCTCAACGCAAACACTAAATAACATTTATTTTAGGTTCAACACTAATCCCGAAAGTATAGGGAGTGTGCGATGATGATCATATCAATCTTGGAACCATTTCCTATACACATCGTCACTTCACCCTTAACTAGCCTTTGTTCATTCTGCAACTCCCGTTTTGAGTTACTATTCTTAGCAACTGAACTAGTATCAAATACTGAGGGGTTGCTATAAACACTAGTAAAGTACACATCAATAACATGTATATCAAATATACATATGTTCACTTTGCCATCCTTCTTATCTGCCAATTACTTGGGGTAGTTCCGCTTCCAGTGACCAGTCCCTTTGCCGTAGAAGCACTCAGTTTCAGGCTTAGGTCCAGACTTGGGCTTCACTTGAGCAGCAACTTGCTTGTCGTTCTTCTTGAAGTTCCCCTTCTTCCCTTTGCCCTTTTCCTTGAAACTAGTGGTCTTGTCATCCATCAACACTTGATGTTGTTTCTTGATTTCTACCTTCATCGATTTCATCATCATGAAAAGCTTGGGAATCGTTTTCGTCATCCCTTGCATACTATATTTCATCACGAAGTTCTACTAACTTAGTGATGGTGACTAGATAATTCTGTCAATCACTATTTTATCTGGAAGATTAACTCCCACTTGATTCAAGCGATTGTAGTACCCAGACAATCTGAGCACATGCTCACTGCTTGAGCTATTCTCCTCCATCTTTTAGCTATAGAACTTGTTGGAGACTTCATATCTCTCAACTCGGGTATTTTCTTGAAATATTAACTTCAACTCCTGGAACATCTCATATGGTCCATGACGTTCAAAACGTCTTTGAAGTCCCGATTCTAAGCCGTTTAAGCATGGTGCACTAAACTATCAAGTAGTCATCATATTGAGCTAGCCAAACGTTCATAACATCTGCATCTCCTCCTGCAATAGGTTTGTCACCTAGCGGTGCATCAAGGACATAATTCTTTTGTGCAGCAATAAGAATAAACCTCAGATCACAGATCCAATCCGCATCATTGCTACTAACATCTTTCAACTTAGTTTTCTCTAGGAACATATCAAAAATAAAACAGGGGAGCTAATCACGAGCTATTGATCTACAACATAGATATGCTAATACTACTAGGACTAAGTTCATGATAAATTTAAGTTCAATTAATCATATTACTTAAGAACTCCCACTTAGATAGACATCCCTCTAATCCTCTAAGTGATCACGTGAACCATATCAACTAAACCATGTCCGATCATCACGTGAGATGGAGTAGTTTCAATGGTGAACATCACTATGTTGATCATATCTACTATACGATTCACGCTCGACCTTTCGGTCTCCGTGTTCCGAGGCCATATCTGTTATATGCTAGGCTCGTCAAGTTTAACCTGAGTATTCCGCGTGTGCAACTGTTTTGCACCCGTTGTATTTGAATGTAGAGCCTATCACACCCGATCATCACGTGGTGTCTCAGCACGAAGAACTTTCGCAACGGTGCATACTTAGGGAGAACACTTATATCTTGATAATTTAGTGAGAGATCATCTTATAATGCTACTGTCAATCAAAGCAAGATAAGATGCATAAAAGATAAACCACATGCATGCAATCAATATAAGTGATATGATATGGCCATCATCTTCTTGTGCTTGTGATCTCCATCTCCGAAGCACCATCATGATCACCATCGTCACCGGTGTGACACCTTGATCTCCATCATAGCATCGTTGTCGTCTCGCCAACTTATGCTTCTACGACTATCGCTCCCGCTTAGTGATAAAGTAAAGCATTACAGGGCGTTTGCATTGCATACAATAAAGCGACAACAAAGTGGCTCCTGCCAGTTGCCGATAACTCGGTTAAAAAACATGATCATCTCATACAATAAAATATAGAATCATGCCTTGACCATATCACATCGCATCATGCCCTACAAAAACAAGTTAGACATCCTCTACATTGTTGTTGCATGTTTTACATGGCTGCTACGGGCTGAGCAAGAACCGTTCTTACCTACGAATCAAAACCACAACGATAGTTCGTCAAGTTAGTGTTGTTTTAAACTTCTCAAGGACCGGGCGTAGCCACACTCGGTTCAACTAAAGTTGGAGAAACTGACACCCGCCAACCACCTATGTGCAAAGCACGTCCGTAGAAACAGTCTCGCGTAAGCGTACGCGTAATGTCGGTCCAGGCCGCTTCATCCAACAATACTGCCGAACCAAAGTATGACATGCTGGTAAGCAGTATGACTTGTATCGCCCACAACTCACTTGTGTTCTACTCGTGCATATAATATCTACGCATAAAACCTGGCTCGGATGCCACTGTTGGGGAACGTAGTAATTTCAAAAAAAATTCCTACGCACACGCAGGATCATGGTGATGGATAGCAACGAGAGGAGAGAGTGTTGTCTACGTACCCTCCTATACCGTTCGCGGAAGCGTTATATCAACGCGGTTGATGTAGTCGTACGTCTTCATGATCCGACCGATCCAAGTACCGAAAGCACGACACCTCCGAGTTCTGCACACGTTCGGCTCGGTGGCGTCCTCGCCTTCTCGATCCAGCAAGAGGGGCGAAGTAGTAGATGAGTTCCGGCAGCACGGCGGCGTGGTGACGGTGTTGGTGAAGAACAATCTCCGGAGGGCTTCGCCTAAGCACTACGAAAACTATGACGGAGGATAAACTAGAGGGGACGGGGTTGCCGGCACACGGCTTGGTGTTTCTTGATGTGTCTTGGGTGCTAGCCCTACCCCTCTATTTATATGTTGAGCCTTGGGGTCGAAACTTGGAGTAAAAGCCTCCACAAAGTCGGTTTCACCCTGGACTCCGCAAAACTTCCTTTTTGCGCTTTCCAAAAACCTTGTGGGCTTTCCCCTTTGGCCCAAATAAAGTGTTCTCGTACCCAAACATTTCGGGAAACATCCGGAACCCCTTCCGATGAATTCCGGAACCCTTCCGGAGTCCAAACACTATTATCCCATATATCAATCTTTATCTCCGGACCATTCCGGAGTTCCTCGTCATGTCCGTGATCGTATCCGGAACTCCGAACAACATTTGGTCCTCAACATACATAACTCATAGTACTATATCGTCAACGAACGTTAAGCGTGCAGAGCCTATGGGTTCGAGAACTATGTAGACATGACCAAGACACCTCTCTGGTCAATAACCAATAGCGGGACCCGGATGCCCATATTGGCTCCTACATATTCTACGAAGATCTTCATTGGTCAGACCGCATAACAACATACGTTGTTCCCTTTGTCATCGGTATGTTACTTGCCCGAGATTCGATCGTCGGTATCTCAATACCTAGTTCAATCTCGTTACTGGCAAGTGTCTTTACTCGTTCCGTAATACATCATCCCGCAACTAACTCATTTAGTTGCAATGCTTGCAAGGCTTATAGTGATGTGCATTACCGAGTGGGCCCAGAGATACCTCTTCGACAATCGGAGTGACGAATCCTAATCTCGAAATACGCCAACCCAACAAGTACCTTCGGAGACACCTGTAGAGCACCTTTATAATCACCCAGTTACGTTGTGACGTCTGGTGGCACACAAACTGTTCCTCCGGTAAACGAGGGTTGCATAATCTCATAGTCATAGGAACGTGTATAAGCCATGAAGAAAGCAATAGCAACAAACTAAACGATAAGGTGTAAGCTAACAGAATGGGTCAAGTCAATCACATCATTCTCCTAATGATGTGATCTCGTTAATCAAATGACAACTCATGTCTATGGTTAGGAAACTTAATCATCTTTGATCAACGAGCTAGTCAAGTAGAGGCATACTAGTGACACTATGTTTGTCTATGTATTCACACATGTATTATGTTCCCGATTAATACAATTCTAGCATGAATAATAAACATTTATCATGAAATAAGGAAATAAATAATAACTTTATTATTGCCTCTAGGGCATATTTCCTTTAGTTCTTTATGACTAATGTTGAGTCCATGGATTATACACACTCTCACCCTTCCACCATTGCTAGCCTCTCTAATACCGCGCATTTTTGCCGGTATCATACACCCACCATATACCTTCCTCAGAACAGCCACCATACCTACCTATCATGGCATTTCCATAGCCATTCCGAGATATATTGCCATGCAACTTTCCACCGTTCCGTTTACTATGGCACGCTCCATCATTGTCATATTGCTTTGCATGATCATCTAGTTGACATTGTATTTGTGGCAAAGCCACCGTTCATAATTCTTTCATACATGTCAGTCTTGATTCATTGCACATCCCGGTACACCGCCGGAGGCATTCACATAGAGTCATATTTTGTTCTAAGTATTGAGTTGTAATTGTTGAGTTGTAAGTAAATAAAAGTGTGATGATCATCATCTTTAGAGCATTGTTCCAAGTGAGGAAAGGATGATGGAGACTATCATTCCCCCACAAGTCGGGATGAGACTCCGGACTAAATAAAAAAAAGAGGCCATAAAAAAAGAAGAGAAAAGGCCCAAATAAAAAAATGAGAGAAAAAGAGAGAAGGGACAATGCTACTATCGTTTTACCACACTTGTGTTTCAAAGGTAGCACCATGATCTTCATGATAGAGTCTCCTATGATATCACTTTCGTATACTAGTGGGAAATTTTCATTATAGAACTTGGCTTGTATATTCCAATGATGGGCTTCCTCAAAATGCCCTAGGTCTTCGTGAGCAAGCGAGTTGGATGCACACCCACTTAGTTCCTTTTGTTGAGCTTTCATATACTCATAGCTCTAGTGCATCCGTTGCATGACAATCCCTACTCACTCACATTGATATCTATAAATGGGCATCTCCATAGCCCGTTGATGCGCCTAGCTGATGTGAGACTATCTTCTCCCTTTTTTGTCTTCTCCACACCCACCATTCTATTCCACATATAGTGTTATGTCCATGGCTTACGATCATGTATTGCATGAAGATTAAAAAAGTTTGAGAACACCAAAAGTATGAAACAATTGCTTGGCTTGTCATCAGGGTTGTGCATGATTTAAATATTTTGTGTGGTGAAGATAGAGCATAGCCAGACTATATGATTTTGTAGGGATAACTTTCTTTGGCCATGTTATTTTGAGAAGACATAATTGCTTATTTAGTATGCTTGAAGTATTATTATTTCTATGTCAATATTAAAATTTTGTCTTGAATCTTTTGGATCTGAATATTCATACCACAATTAAGAGAATTACGTTGAAATTATGCCAAGTAGCATTCCACATCAAAAATTCTATTTTTATCACTTACCTACTCGAGGACGAGCAGGAATTAAGCTTGGGGATGCTTGATACGTCTCCAACATATCTATAATTTTTGATTGTTCCATGCTATATTATATTCTGTTTTGGACATTATTGGGCTTTATTATACACTTTTATATTATTTTTGGGACTAACCTATTAACCGGAGGCCCAGCCCAGAATTGCTGTTTTTTTGCCTATTTCAGAGTTTCCTAGAAAAAGAATATCAAACGGAGTCCAAACGGAATGAAACCTTCGGGAACGTGGTTTTTGGAACGAACGTGATCCAGAGGACTTGGGCCCTACGTCAAGAAAGCAACCAAGAAGGCATGAGGTAGGGGGCGCGCCTACCCCCCCCCCCTTCCCCAGGCGCGCCCTCCACCCTCATGGGGCCCATGTTGCTCCACCGACGTACTTCTTCCTCCTATATATACCTATGTACCCCCAAACTACCAGATACTGAGCCAAAACCTTAATACCACCACCGCAACCTTCTGTACCCGTGAGATCCCATCTTGGAGCCTTTTCCAGAGCTCCGCCGGAGGGGGCATCAATCACGGAGGGATTCTACATCAACACCATAGCCTCTCCGATGATGTGTGAGTAGTTTATCTCAGACCTTCGGGTCCATAGTTATTAGCTAGATGGCTTCTTCTCTCTTTTTGGATCTCAATACTATGTTCTCCCCCTCTCTTGTGGAGATCTATTCGATGTAATCTTCTTTTGCGGTGTGTTTGTTAAGACCGATGGATTGTGGGTTTATGATCAAGTTTATCTATGAACAATATTAGAATCTTCTCTGAATTCTTTTATGTATAATTGGTTATCTTTGCTAGTCTCTTCGAATTATCAATTTGGTTTGGCCTACTAGATTGATCTTTCTTGCAATGGGAGAAGTGCTTAGTTTTGGGTTCAATCTTGCGGTGTCCTTTCCCAGTGACAGTAGGGGCAGCAAGGCACGTATTGTATTGTTGCCATCAAGGATAACAAGATGGGGTTTATATCATATTGCATGAGTTTATCCCTCTACATCATGTCATCTTACTTAAAGCGTTACTCTATTTTTTTGAACTTAATACTCTAGATGCATGCTGGATAGCGGTTGATGTGTGGAGTAATAGTACTAGATGCAGGCAGGAGTCGGTCTACTTGTCTCGGACGTGATGCCTATATACATGATCATACCTAGATATTCTCATAACTATGTTCAATTCTGTCAATTGCTCAATAGTAATTTGTTTACCCACCGTAATAGTTATGCTCTCGAGAGAAGCCACTACTGAAACCTATGGCCCCCGGGTCTATTTTCTATCATATTAATCTTTCGTCAAACTATTTCTTGCACCGTTTTTATTTCGCTTTATTTACTTTGCATCTTTATCATAAAAATACCAAAAATATTATCTTATCATATCTATCAGATCTCACTTTCGTAAGTGACCGTGAAGGGATTGACAACCCCTTTATTATGTTAGTTGCGAGGATTTTATTTGTTTGTGTAGGTGCGAGGGACTTGACGGGGGGGATGACCCCCGGGTATGCCCAAGACGGCGAAACAACGCTTCAAAACATTGCCAGGGGAGTGCCCCCTGGCTGGCTGGAGTCTGGCTGGGTTAAGCTCGGCTGGCTAGAATCTGGTTGGGTCGACCCTGGCCGGGTTGACCTATCCGGGTTGACCCTGACCGGGTTGACCTGTCCGGATTAACCCTGGCCGGGTTGACCCTATCCCTTTCTGGGTTAACCCTAGCCGGGTTCTGCCTGTCCGGGTTGAGCCCCGGCCGGGTTAAGGCCCGTCCGGGTTGAGCCCATCCGGCTGGAATCTAGCAAAGTCAACTAAGACGTCCCATAGTTTCCAATAGGACCCCGCTGCCACGGGAGGGTAGGACAAAAGATGTCATGCAAGTTCTTTTCCATAAGCATGTATGACTATATACGGAAGACATGCCTACATTACATTGATGAATTGGAGCTAGTTCTGTGTCACCCTATGTTATGACTGTTACATGATGAACCGCATCCGGCATAATTATCCATCACTGATCCGGTGCCTATGAGTTTTCCATATACTGGTTTACGCTTATTTACTTTCCTGCTGCTACTGTTTCAATCACTACAAAATACCAAAAACATTACTTTTGCTGTCTTTACTTTTGTTGCCGCTACCACCACTATCATATTACTTTGCTACTAAACACTTTGCTGCAGATACTAAGTTTCTAGGTGCGGTTGAATTGACAACTCAGCTGCTAATACTTGAGAATATTCTTTGGCTCCCCTTGTGTTGAATCAATAAATTTGGGTTGAATACTCTACCCTCGAAAGCTGTTGCGATCCCCTATACTTGTGGGTTATCAAGACTAATTTCTGGCGCCGTTGCCGGGGAGCATAGCTCTATTCTTTGAGTCACTTGGGATTTATATCTGCTGGACACTATGAAGAACTTGAAAGACGCTAAGACAACAATTTATCCCTCAACTATGAGGGGAGGTAAGGAACTGCCATCTAGCTCTGCACTTGATTCACCTTCTGTTATGAGTAGGCTAGCGACACCTAAACCTGCTTCTGCTATTCTTTCCGATATGTCGCATGTTATTGATGATGCCACTTCTGATATGCATGATACTTATGATGAAACTGCTTCTATGCCTGATACTACTATGCCCCTTGGTGAATTTCTTGATGAACAAATTGTTAGGGCTAGAGAAAAAGAAATTATTGAATCTGAATACGATGATGAAAGTGATGATGAAAATATGCCTGTTATTCCTGAGGGCTATCTTTTTGATATGGAATCTTCTGCCGCTATTTTAGCTTGCAAAGATAGATATGAGCTTAAGAGGTTATTAGTTAAATGGAACAAATAATCACTTAGAGATAAAATGAAACCCGATGCTGCTTTTGCTACTTCACCTATTTGTGTTCGTGATAAGGATTATGAATTCTCTGTTGATCCTGATATAATTACTTTGGTTGAATCTGATCTGTTTT
This sequence comes from Triticum urartu, assembly GCF_003073215.2. Lineage (NCBI taxonomy): Eukaryota > Viridiplantae > Streptophyta > Magnoliopsida > Poales > Poaceae > Triticum > Triticum urartu. The sequence continues at coordinate 406,467,473 of NC_053026.1, forward strand.
ATGGCTACGAATCTGAAACTGTTGTGGCACATCTTACTAAGTTAAATGATATAGCTGCCCTGTTCACTAATGATGAGAGATCGTGTTACTTCTATATACTCAAAGTATTTCCGTTCTCATTAAAGGGTGATGCTAAGATATGGTTTAATTCTCTTGATCCTGGTTGTGTGCGTAGTCCCGGGATATGATTTATTACTTCTCTGCTAAATATTTCCCTGCTCATAAGAAACAAGCTGCTTTGAGGGAAATATACAACTTTGTGCAAATTAAAGAAGAGAGTCTCCCACAAGCTTGGGGAGGCTTCTCAAGTTACTTAATGCTTTGCCTGATCATCCTCTTAAGAAACCTGAAATACTTGATATCTTTTATAATGGACTAACCGATGCTTCCAGAGATTACCTGGATAGTTGTGCTGGTTCTCTTTTCAGGGAAAGAACACCGGATGAAGCTGAAATTCTATTGAATAATATGTTGACAAATGAAAATAATTGGGCACCTCCCGAGCCAGCTCCTGAGCCAGCTCCTGCTCCAATTACTGAGTCTATTCCTAAACCAACTCCGAAGAAGAGAGGTGTTCTATTCCTCAGTCCTGAAGATATGCAAGAGGCAAAGAAATCTATGGAATAAAAAGGTATTAAATCTGAAGACGTTAAGAATTTACCTCCTATTGAAGAAATACATGGTCTTAATATACCGCCTGTTGAAGAAACATATGATCTCAATTCTTTATTTACTGAAGAACCTCCTGATCCCGATATCCCGACGCAGGTAGTAAAGGTAAATTCTCTCTATAGATATGATAAAGCTGAAGTCCCTCCTACTAAAATTGCTAGTCAGTGCTTGGATGAGTTTGATAACTTTATGTTTAAGCAAGACGACTTCAATGCTTATTTTGGTAGACAATTAAAAGAAAATGCTTATATGATTAGACACTTGGGTGATTATATGGCTAATATTAAAGGTGAACTTAAACTTGTTAGCAAACATGCTTCTATGGTTACCACTCAAGTAGAACAAGTACTTAAGGCTCAAAAAGAAGTGCTTGATGAAATGAATAGTAAGAAAAATCATTATGCTGTTAGAGTGGCTACTAGAACTGGTAGAATGACTCAGGAACCTTTGTATCCTGAAGGCCACCCTAAGAGAATCGAGCAAGATTCTCAAAGAAATAATATTGATGTTCCTAGTTCTTCTAAAAAGAAGAAGAAGAAGAAGAAGAAGAAAAATGATAGAACTGTGCAAACTTCTAGTGAACCTATTGCTGAACCACCTGATAATCTAAATGATATCTCTATGCCTGATGCTGAAACACAATCTGGTAATGAACATGAACCTAATGAAAATATTAACGATGATGTTCATGATGATGCTCAACCTCGTAATGATAATGATGTAGAAATTGAACCCGCTGTTGATCTTGATAACCCGCAATCAAAGAATCAACGTTATGATAAAAGAGACTTTGTTGCTAGGAAACATGGTAAAGAAAGGGAACCTTGGGTTCAAAAACCCATGCCTTTTCCTCCGAAACCATCCAAGAAAAAGGATGATGAGGATTTTGAGCGCTTTGCTGAAATGATTAGTCCTATCTTTTTGCGTATGCAATTAACTGATGTGCTCAAAACAAATCCTTATGCTAAATATATGAAGGATATCATTACTAATAAAAGAAAGATACCGGAAGCTGAAATTTCCACCATGCTTGCTAATTATACTTTTAAGGGTGGAATACCAAAGAAACTTGGAGACCCCGAAGTACCTACTATACCTTGCTCCATTAAAAGAAATTATATTAAAACTGCTTTATGTGATCTTGGAGCCGGTGTTAGTGTTATGCCTCTCTCTTTATATCGTAGACTTGACTTGAATAAGTTGACACCTACTGAAATATCTTTGCAAATGGCTGATAAATCAACTGCTATACCTGTCGGTATTTGTGAGGATGTGCCTGTTGTGGTTGCAAACGTTACTATTTTAACGGACTTTGTTATACTTGATATTCTCGAGGATGATAGTATGTCTATTATTCTTGGAAGACCTTTTCTTAATACTGCAGGGGCTGTTATTGATTGCAACAAAGGCAATGTCACTTTTCATGTTAATGGTAATGAGCATACGGTACACTGTCTGAGGAAACAACCTCAAGTTCATAGTATCAACTCCATTGGAAAAATTCCATCGATTATAATTGGAGGTTTTGAATTTCCTCTTCCTACTGTCAAAAAGAAATATGATATACTTATTATTGGGGATGTGCATATCCCCGTTGAGGTAACTTAGTGTTATTCGTTCTCCGGTTTCATGATTATCGGAATGAGTTTGTTAACAAGACTTGATCAACCTTGTTAGTGGATTCTTTTTTATGAGCATGAGATGGATGAAACTAGAAGCACAACCTTCTGTACCCTCTCTATATTTTCTATTAATTAGTAGAAATAAAGTAAAAATAGTATTTTTCTGTCTGTTTCCTGACTTATCCGTGCAATATAAAAATATCCCGAAAATAAAAGTCCTCAGAATGACATGCCAATTTAATATGATTTTTTCGGGAATATTTGAGGATTTACTGTGCAAAAATTACCGCGGGAGGAGCTGCCACCTGGCCACGAGGGTGGTGGGCGCCCCCCCTTAGGGCGCGCCCCCTGCCTCGTGGGCCCACGGTGGCCCTCCTCCACTTATCCCAGCACCCATCTTCTTCCTCTGTCTCACACAAACCCGAAAAACCAACTCAAGCACGAGTTCCAGCAACTTTTGCTGTGATTTTCGATCTCCTTGCTCAAAGCACCTCTCGCAAAACTGCTTGGGGAGATTGTTCCTTGGTATGTGACTCCTCCATTGGTCCAATTAGTTTTTGTTCTAGTGCTTTATTCTTTGCAAATTTTTGCTGCATTGGTGACCATGTTCTTGAGCTTGCATGTCAAATGTATATGGTTCCAAGTAGTTCTAATGCTTGATATAGGCTCTAGGCACTTGTAGGAGTAGTTGCTATCAGTTTTATTGAAGTTGGTTCACTTTTGTTTGAAGTTACTAAAACTTTCAGATTATTTCAGAAAAATAATGTGGAGACTTTTGAGGGGTTCATCTAGCCGAAGCTCAAAGGATAAACAAAATGAAGAAGCTCAGAGGCCCAAATATAATTTGCCTCGTACCGCGGAGATCCGGCCGTGTGAATGGCCTTCTGATAATTTCTTGAGAGAGGCTGGGATTTATGAGGATTTCTATTCATTGATTAAGAATGCTTGCCTCACCGACTTCGTCCGCGACCAACGTCCACAGACCCTACCTCATTACGTGGGCTGCCGTCCAAGCTTACAAGAATCCAGCACCAGCCCCGAAACAGGAACCACAAAATGAGCCTCCACGACAATCTGTTTATTCTTGGGATCCAGAGATGACTATCAGCCATTGGCAGTCAGAGTCTTATTCTTCATCACAGTATGATCCCAACTATTCTTCATCGCAGTACGACCCCAGCTACACTTACGGGTATCCGCTAGGCTATCCCTGGCAATAGACCAACTTAGGCCAAAAGCCTAAGCTTGGGGGAGTACGTATTTCTCACCGACATTACATTTATGCTCACACACACTCATTACTAGATGTCGGTGCTCATACTCTTTCACTGTAATATCCATGCTAGTTTATTTTCTTTTTCCTACTTTGTTCTTGTGTGTCTGTTAAACGTTAAGAAAAACAAAACAAAAAAATTAGTTGTAGTTTACTTTTCTGCTGTAGTAGTAGTAATAATTAAAAAGAAAACCCAAAAATACTTCCCGTTCTTCTTTTGCTTGTTGGGAGCTTTCCCGTGTAAATAGTTTTATTTCTTTTCTTTTCTTTGGGGGTCAGTAGGAGAAGACCATAATTAAATTGTTGAAGTGGCTCTTATATGCATTATTGTTGAATTAACCCAGAGCCCATATTGCCTTGTCTTCTCCTGTTTATTGAATGCTCGCAGATTCCAGCTTAGTCCAATGCACGTGCACTATTATTATTATTCACACCGTTCGGTCGTGCAAGTGAAAGGCAATTATGATGATATATGATGGGCTGACTGAGATGAGAAAAGATGGTATGAACTCGACCTCTTTTGTTTTTGTAAATATGATGAGTCCCTCGTTCTTGATTTAGCTTATTATGAATAAACATGTTTGTAATGACAATTAGAGATCATGGTTGCTTGTGCCATGCTTGATTAGCTATGAGTTATAATGATTTACCTTGTATGCCAACATGCTATTGAGATGATTATGATGTGGTATGATGGGGTGGTATCCTCCTTTGAATGATTTAAGTGACTTGACTTGGCACATGTTCACGCATGTAGTTGAAACAAAATCAACATAGCCTTCACGATATTTATGTTCATGGTGGATTATATCCTACTCATGCTTGCATCCAATGTTTATTAATTTTAATGCATGTACATGGTTGTTGTCGCTCTCTAGTTGGTTGCTTCCCGGTCTTTTGCTAGCCTTCACTCGACTAAGTGGGAATACTGCTTGTGCATCCAATCCCTTAAACCCCAAAGTTATTCCATATGAGTCCACTATACCTTCCTATAAGCGGTATCTACCTGCCGTTCCAAGTAAATTTGTATGTGCCAAACTCTAAACCTTCAAATAAACATTCTGTTTTGTATGCTCGAATAGCTCATATATCAACCAAGGCTGTCCTTATCTTCCGTGTTAGGCGGGTTATTCTCAAGAGGAGTGGACCCCGCTCCTCACTCACGAGAAAATGGCTGGTCACCGGGATGCCCAGTCCCATGCTTTATGCAAACTAAATCAAAATTAATTGCAAACAAAACTCCCCCTGGGACCTGATGTATGTTGGAGACACTCGTTGTTTCAAGCAAGTCATGGATTGATGCTTGTTGGTGGAGGGGGAGTATAAACTTTACCATTCTGTTTGGGAACCGCCTATAATGTGTTTAGCATGGAAGATATCGCCATCTCTTAGTTGTTACATTGACAATGAAAGTATACCGCTCAAAATACAATTTATCTCTATTTCAAAACCGAGCTCTGGCACCTCTACAAATCCCTGCTTCCCTCTACGAAGGGCCTATCCATTTACTTTTATGTTGAGTCATCACCCTCTTATTAAAAAGCACTAGCTGGAGAGCACAACTGTCATTTGCATTCATCACTATTAATTTATATTGGGTGTGACTATGATTGGATCTCTTTTACCATGAATCACAATGTCTAGTCAGTCCTTGATCTTTAAAGGTGCTCTGCATTTATGTTTTGCAGTCTCAGAAAGGGCTAGCGAGATACTATCTTGTTATATCATTTTATGATTGTTTTGAGAAAGTGTTGTCATCCGAGATTTATTATTATGACTTGCTAGTTGATTATGCTATTAATATGAGTAATTATGAGACCTGAGAATTATTGCAAATGTGGTTAGTTATGATCTATGCTGAAAACTTGAATGCTGGCTTGACATCGTTACAACAACAAGAGCAAACGAAGTTTGTAAAAGTTTTTCTTTCTTTCAGTTTGTCAACTGAATTGCTTGAGGACAAGCAAGGGTTTAATCTTGGGGGAGTTGATACGTCTCCGTCGTATCTAATTTTCCAAACACTTCTGCCCTTGTTTTGGACTCTAACTTGTATGATTTGAATGGAACTAACCCGGACTGATGCTGTTTTCAGCATAATTGCCATGGTGTTGTTTTATGTGCGGAAAACAAATATTCTCGGAATGACCTGAAACTCCACGGAACATCTTAGAAAAAATAATAAAAAATCCTCGCCAAAGATGAAGACCAGGGGGCCCACACCCTGTCCACGAAGGTGGGGGCGCCCCCCCTACCTCGTGGGCCCCCTGGATGCTCTCCGACGCCAACTCCAACTCTATATATTTGCTTTCGGAGAGAAAAAAATCAGAGAGAAGAAATCATTGCGTTTTACGATACGGAGCCGCCGCCAAGCCCTAAAACCTCTCGGGAGGGCTGATCTGGAGTCCATTCAGTGCTCCGGAGAGGGGGATTCGTCGCCATCGTCATCATCAACCATCCTCCATCACCAATTTCATGATGCTCACCGCCGTGCATGAGTAATTCCATCGTAGGCTTGCTGGACGGTGATGGGTTGGAAGAGATTTATCATGTAATCGAGTTAGTTTTGTTAGGGTTTGATCCCTAGTATCCACTATGTTTTGAGATTGATGTTACTATGACTTTGCTATGCTTAATGCTTGTCAGTAGGGCCCGAGTGCCATGATTTCAGATCTGAACCTATTATGTTTTCATGAATATATGTGAGTTCTTGGTCCTATCTTGCAAGTCTATAGTCACCTACTATGTGTTATGATCCGGCAACCCCGAAGAGACAATAATCGGGACCACTCCCGGTGATGACCATAGTTTGAGGAGTTCATGTATTCACTATGTGCTAATGCTTTGTTCCGGTTCTCTATTAAAAGGAGGCCTTAATATCCCTTAGTTTCCAATAGGACCCCGCTGCCACGGGGGGGGGGGGGGTAGGACAAAAGATGCCATGCAAGTTCTTTTCCATAAGCACGTATGACTATATACGGAATACATGCCTACATTACATTGATGAATTGGAGCTAGTTCTGTGTCACCCTATGTTATGACTGTTACATGATGAACCGCATCCGGCATAATTATCCATCACTGATCCGGTGCCTACGAGTTTTCCATATACTGGTTTACGCTTATTTACTTTCCTGCTACTACTGTTACAATCACTACAAAATACCAAAAACATTACTTTTGTTGTCTTTACTTTTGTTGCCGCTACCACCACTATCATTTTACTTTGCTACTAAACACTTTGTTGCAGATACTAAGTTTCCAGGTGTGGTTGAATTGACAACTCAGCTGCTAATACTTGAGAATATTCTTTGGCTCCCCTTGTGTCGAATCAATAAATTTGGGTTGAATACTCTACCCTCGAAAGCTGTTGCGATCCCCTATACTTGTGGGTTATCACCGCGCACCTGTCCGCAAACATCCGTGTAACCGCGAGGGTCGGCTCTGATACCAACTTGTAACACCCACGATGCGGTTATATCTCCCACGTGTCGGAGCACGACTTAGAGGCATAACCGCATAGTAGGCATGTCGCAAGAGGGGTAATCTTTACACATCCCATGTACTGAATAAGATAGAGATAAAGAGTTGGCTTACAATCGCCACTTCACACAATACATAAATATAGCATTACATCATCCAGAATACAATCAAGGTCCGACTACGGAACCAAAATAAAGACAACCCCAAATGCATAGATCCCCGATCACCCCAACTGGGCTCCTCTACTGATTGTCCAGAAAAGACACATAATAACGTCCTGAATCCTCGTCGAACTCCCACTTGAGTTCGGTCACGTCCCCTGCACTGGCATCATCGGCACCTGCATCTGGTTTTGAAAGTAATCTGTGAGTCACGGGGACTCAGCAATCTCACACCCTTGCGATCAAGTCTATTTAAGCTTATGGGTAGGAAAAGGTAGTGAGGTGGAGATGCAGCAAGCACTAGCATATATGGCGGCTAACTTACGCAAATGAGAGAGAGAAGAGAAGCAAAGCACGGTAAAGAACTAGAAGTGATCAAGAAGTGATCCTGAAACTACTTACGTTCAAACATAACACGAGACCGTGTTCTCTTCCTGGACTCCGCCGAAAAGAGACCATCGCGGCTACACACGTTGTTGATTCATTTAAATTAAGTTAAGTGTCAGGTTTTCTACAACCGGATATTAACAAATTCCCATCTGCCCATAACCGCAGGCACGGCTTTCAAAAGTTCAAAACCCTGCAGGGGTGTCCCAACTTAGCCCATCACATGAGGGCATCATGATCATTCTTAGAACATCAACATATATATATATATATATTGTCATATGATCTCTTATGCTAAAGTAACAATTCAATCACAATTTCAAGTATGAATCATAGACTTCATTGAGAACCAAGAAACTCTAATCTCAGTCGTTGAGGCAATTGCAATTTATCATAACATAGGAAAGAGTCAATATATGAGCTTTTCAGCAAGTCCACATACTCAACCATCTTTTAGTCTTTCACAATTGCTAACACTCACGCAATATTTATGGGTATGAAGTTTTAATCGGACATAGAGAAAGATAGGGGCTTATAGTTTTTCCTCCCAATGTTTTACCTCAAGGGTAATGTCAACAATAATAGTTCATGAAGACTCACATCCAATTAGCTATATATATCAGGATCTTTCCAACACATTGTGCTTGCCAAAGGATAAAATGTAAAAAGGAAAGGTGAACACCATGACTCTTATGTAAGGTAGAAGATAAAAGTAAAAGATAGGCCCTTCGCAGAGGGAAGCAGAGGTTGTCATGCACTTTTATGGTTGGATGCACAAAATCTTAATGCGAAAGAACATCACTTTATATTGCTACTTGTGATATGGACCTTTATTATGCAGTCCGTCGCTTTTATTTCTTCCACATCAGAAGATCGCATAAAGCTTATTTTCTCCACACTAATAAGTCATACATATTTAGAGAGCAATTTTTATTGCTTGCACCGATGACAACTTACTTGAAGGATCTTACTCAATCCATAGGTAGATATGGTGGACTCTCATGGAAAAACTGGGTTTAGGGATATTTGGTGCAAAGAAATTGTCTAGCATGAGAGGGAAAGGCAAGCTCAACATGTTGGACGATCCATGACAATATAATTTATCTCAGATGTAAGAAAACATAACCCATTACGCTGTCTTCCTTGTCCAACGTCAACTCTTAGCATGTCATACTTTAATGAGTGCTCACAATCATAAAAGATGTCCAAGATAATATATTTATATGTAAACCTTCTTTCTTTATTACTTCCTATTCATTGCAACGATGACCAAACTATGTTTGTCAACTCTCAACAACTTTTATTCATCATACTCTTTATATGTGAGCTCATTACTCTCCATAAGATTCATATAATCTCTTTATTTCTTTTTATTTCTTCTCTTTTATTTTATTTAATTCCCTTAAGATCATAGAAAAATCATCAAGCCCTTGACTCAACACTAATCTTTATTATATATAGCTCACGGACTTGATTACATAGAAGGATCATAAAGCAAAACTCACAACTAGATCATACTAAAACTTTATTCTACTAGATCAAGATATTACCAAAAGGATCGAACTAAGAAAAATGGCAAAGATAAAAGTGATGGTGATGCGATACAGGGGCACTCCCCCAAGCTTGGCAGTTGCCAAGGGGAGTGCCCATACCCGTGTGATTATGTCTCCTTCTTCGGGGGTGGTGATGTGATATTCTTGGCGATGATGCCCCTCAGGATACGATTCTCTTCCTCGAGCTTATTGACTTGCTGCTTGAGGTTCATTATTTCCTTACGGAGCTTGCCAGGGACGGCTAAAGCTCCTTTCACCCAAGGATGTTGCATAGCTGCGGGAGAACAAGTAACACTCTTTTTCATATTTTCATAAGAAAGAAATCTAACACTGGAAGGGATAACCGAGTTTGGAATAGCTGAGCTCTGTGGTTCCCGCATCGTGAATCCTACCCGGAAACGAGAAGTAACTTCTTGATCCTCCTCCATGGCATCTATCCTTTTCAAGTCAGCTTCCATATCTTCCTCCGTTGAGGGCCCGAAGTGATAGGCATCGCTGTTTGCCCATGGACCTGGTGTCGGATGAGACACCCGACTCTTCCTGACTGACTCTTGAGAAGACATCTTGCTCTAATCTGCGGCAGAAATAGCTCGAAACAAAGACAGCGGATATTTGTGTGATACGGTGGTCAAAACCTTCGAGAGATTGTATAATGAATTTTTACCGACCAAAAGAAGTATCATGCAAGAAAACAGAGTCCGAAGAGCACACGAGATGCCCACGAGGCAGGGGGCGCGCCCAGGGGGTAGGGCGCACCTCCCACCCTTCTGGAAGCCTCGTGTCCTTCCCGGGCTGCTTCTTATTTTCCTATTTTTCTAAATATTTGCCATTAGAACTGTTTTGGAAGTCGGTTTACTTACCGTACCACGTACCTATTCCTTTTCAGAGTCTGAAACGTTCCGGAAAGTGTCCCTTATGTATTCCTCCGGGGTTACGGTTTCAATAATATTAGTTTCAACATTTATAGGATTACCCGAGATATAATGTTTAATTCTTTGACCATTCACCATCTTCGGATTTGTGCCTTCGAAGTTGTTGATTTTTATGGCACCGGAACGATAGACCTCTTCGATAACGTAGGGACCTTCCCATTTAGAGAGAAGTTTTCCCGCAAAAAATCTTAAACGAGAGTTGTATAACAATACATAATCACCTACATTAAACTCACGCTTTTGTATCCTTTTGTCATGCCATCTTTTAACTTTTTTCTTTAAACAACTTGGCATTTTCATAAGCCTAGGCTCTCCATTCATCAAGTTAGCTAATGTCAAATAACCTCTTCTAACCGGCAAATTTGAAATCATAATTGAGCTCTTTAATGGCCCAATATGCCTTATGTTCTAGCTCAAGAGGTAAATGACATGCTTTACCATAAACCATTTTATACGGAGACATACCCATAGGATTTTTATATGCAGTTCTATAGGCCCATAATGCATCATCAAGTTTCTTGGACCAATTCTTTCTAGATCTATTAACAGTCTTTTGCAAAATTAATTTGAGCTCTCTGTTACTCAATTCTACTTGACCACTAGACTGTGGGTGATAAGGAGATGCAATTCTATGATTAACGTCATACTTAGCAAGCATTTTACGAAAAGCACCATGAATAAAATGTGAACCACCATCAGTCATTAAATATCTAGGGACTCCAAACCTCGAAAAAATAACTTCTTTAAGCATCTTAATAGAGGTGTTATGATCAGCACTACTAGTTGGAATAGCTTCTACCCACTTAGTAACATAATCAACAGCAACTAAAATATGTGTATACCCATTAGAGGAAGGGAAAGGTCCCATATAATCAAAGCCCCAAACAACAAATGGTTTAATAACAAGTGAATAATTCATAGGCATTTCTTGACGTCTACTAATATTACCAATTCTTTGACATTCATCACAAGACAAGACAAACTTACGGGCATCCTTGAAGAGAGTGGGCCAATAAAAACCGGATTGCAATACCTTATGTGCAGTTCTATCTCCAGCATGGTGTCCTCCATAAGCCTCAGAGTGACACTTGCATAGGATCTGTTCCTGTTCATGCTCAGGTACACAACGTCTAATAATACCATCTACTCCATCTTTACAAAGATGTGGGTCATCCCAAAAGTAATGTCTCAAATCATAGAAGAACTTTTTCTTTTGCTGGTATGTGAAACTAGGTGGTATAAATTTAGCAACAATATAATTAGCATAATCAGCATATCGTGGAGTAGTTCGAGAAGCATTTATGACATTTAATTGTTCATCAAGAAAGCTATCATCAATAGGTAGTGGGTCATCAAGAACATTTTCTAACCTAGACAAGTTGTCTGCAATGGGGTTCTCAGCTCCCTTTCTATCAATAATATGTAAATCAAATTCTTGTAGAGAGAACCCATCTAATAAGTCTAGGTTTAGCATCTTTCTTTTCCATAAGGTATTTAATAGCAGCATGATCAGTGTGAATAGTTACTTTAGAATCAACAATATACGGTCTGAACTTATCACAAGCAAATACATCTGCTAAGAATTCCTTTTTAGTAGTAGCATAATTTCTCATGGCATTGTCTAGAGTTTTACTAGCATATTGAATAATGTTTAATTTCTTATCAACTCTTTTCCCTAGAACAGCACCTATAGCATAATCACTAGCATCACACATAATTTCAAAGGGTAAATTCCAATCAGGTGGCTGAACAATAGGTGCAGAAATTAATGCTTTCTTAAGTATTTCAAATGCTTCTACACAATCATCACCAAAGAAAAAAGGAATATCTTTTTGTAATAGGTTAGTGAGAGGCCGAGAAATTTTTGAGAAGTCCTTAATGAACCTCCTATATAAACCGGCGTGACCGAGGAAGCTTCTTATACCTTTAATGTCCTTGGGACATGGCATCTTTTCAATAGCATCAACTTTAGCTTTATCAACTTCAATGCCTCTTACAGAAATTTTATGCCCCAAGACAATTCCTTCATTAACCATAAAGTGGCATTTCTCCCAATTTAGAACAAGATTAGTTTCTTCACATCTCTGCAAAACTCGATCAAGGTTGCTCAAGCAATCATCAAAAGAGGATCCATAAACAGAGAAATCGTCCATGAAAACCTCACATATCTTTTCACAAAAGTCAGAAAATATAGCCATCATGCATCTTTGAAAGGTAGCAGGTGCATTACATAAACCAAAAGGCATACGTCTCTAAGCAAAAGTACCGAAAGGGCAAGTAAAAGTGGTCTTTGCTTGATCATTAGCTAAGCCACGAGGCGGTCACGAGGGTGGAGGGCGCCCCCCGTAGGGCACGCCCCCTGCCTCGTGGGCCCCTCGAAGCTCCATCGACGTACTTCTTCCTCCTATATATATCCACGTACCCCCAAACGATCAGAACAGGAGCCAAAAACCTAATTCCACCGCCGCAACTTTCTGTATCCACGAGATCCCATCTTGGGGCCTGTTTCGGAGCTCCGCTGGAGGAGGTATCGATCACGGAGGGCTTCTACATCATCATCCAAGCCCCTCCGATGAAGTGTGAGTAGTTTACTTCAGACCTACGGGTCCATAGTTAGTAGCTAGATGGCTTCTTCTCTCTTTTTGGATCTCAATACAATGTTCTCCCCCTCTCTCATGGAGATCTATTCGATGTAATCTTCTTTTTGCGGTGTGTTTGTTGAGACCGATGAATTGTAGGATTTATGATCAAGTCTATCTATGAATAATATTTGAATCTTCTCTGAATTCTTTTATGTATGATTGGTTATCTTTGCAAGTCTCTTCGAATTATCAGTTTGGTTTGGCCTACTAGATTGGTTGTTCTTGCCATGGGAGAAGTGCTTAGCTTTGGGTTCGATCTTGCGGTGTCCTTTCCCAGTGACAGAAGGGGCAGCAAGGCACGTATTGTATCGTTGACATCGAGTATAACAAGATGGGGTTTTATCATATTGCATGAAACTATCCCTCTACATCATGTCATCTTGCTTAAGGCGTTACTCTGTTTTTAACTTAATACTCTAGATGCAAGCTGGATAGGGGTCCATGAGTGGAGTAATAGTAGTAGATGCAGAATCATTTCGGTCTACTTGTCTCGGACGTGATGCCTATATACATGATCATACCTAGATATTCTCATAACTATGCTCAATTCTGTCAATTTCTCAACAGTAATTTGTTCACCCACTGTAGAATACTTATGCTCTTGAGAGACGCCACTAGTGAAACCTATGGCCCCGGGTCTCTTTATCATCATATCAATCTCCATCACTTTATTATTGCTTTGCTTTTACTTTTTACTTTGCATCTCTATACCAAAAATACCAAAAATATTCTTTATCATCTCTATCATATCTCACTTTCGTAAGTGACTGTGAAGGGATTGACAACCCCTAAGCGCGTTGGTTGCGTTGATCTATTGTTTTTGTGTAGGTACGAGGGACTCGAGCATGGCCTCCTACTGGATTGATACCTTGGTTCTCAAAAACTGAGGGAAATACTTACGCTACTTTGCTGCATCATCCTCTCCTCTTCGGGGAAATCCAACGCAGTGCTCAAGAGGTAGCAAGAAGAATTTCTGGCACCGTTGCCGGGCAGTCTGCGCAAAAGTCAACACACCAAGTACCCATCACAATCCCTATCTCCCGCATTACATTATTTGCCATTTGCCTCTCGTTTTCTTCTCCCCCACTTCACCCTTGCCGTTTTATTCGCCCTCTCTCTCTCTCTATCCTCCCTCTCTATTTGCCTCTTTTACCCGTTGTCTTTTTGTTTGCTCGTGTGTTGGATTGCTTGTTTGTCGTGATGGCTCTACCTAGATTTGGTGATCTTCACCTTAAAAGGTTAGATGAGATCGAAAACAACGTCAGGAAATTTATGGTTTTGCAATTTGAGCATAATAATTTCTTTAGAAATGAGCTTAAGGAACAAAAAAGTTTCATGAATTATATGAATAAAGAGCTCGATGATATGTCTAAATAATTTAATGGTATAAGATCCCAAATTGCACATCTTGAAAAATTAACTGCTGAAATTTCGGATATGAAGCTACCTTAGTCAATAAGATGGCCGCTAAACCGGATTCCTATGATAATAGTGATGAAGATCTAAAAGTTATTGATGTGTCCCCTATTAAATCTTTGTTTTGCAATATGAATCTTGATAATGATGGGACTGAATATGATCCACCTTTACCTAGAAGGCGTTCTAAGAATTCGGAATTTGTTGATCTTGATGCTAAATTTGATAAAAGTGGGATTGAAGAAATTAAAACCCTAGATGTTGCTAAACCCACTATATTGGATTTCAGGGAATTTAATTATTAAAATTTCTCTTTAATTTATTGTATTTCCTTGTTGCAATCCGTGCTAAAATCTCCTCACGCTTATAGTCAAAATAAAGCGTTTACTAAACATATCGTTGATGCCTTGCAATCTTATGAAGAAAAACTTGAATTGGAAGTTTCTATCCCTAGAAAAATTTATGATGATTGGGAACCTACTATTAAAATTAAAATTAGAAATTATGAGTTTTATGCTTTGTGTGATTTGGGTGCTAGTGTCTCTACTATTCCCAAAACTTTGTGTGATTTGCTAGATTTACGTGATTTTGATGATTGCTCTCTAAACTTGCATCTAGCGGATTCCACTATTAAGAAACCTATGGGAAGAATTAATGATGTTCTTATTGTTGCAAATAGGAATTATGTACCCGTAGATTTTATTGTTCTTGATATAGATTGCAATCCTTCTTGCCCTATTATTCTCGGTAGACCTTTCCTTAGAACGGTTGGTGCAATTATTGATATGAAGGAAGGGAATATTAGATTTCAATTTCCATTAAAAAAGGGCATGGAACACTTCCCTAGAAAGAAAATAAAATTACCATATGAATCTATCATGAGAGCCACTTATGGATTGCCAACCAAAGATGGCAATACCTAGATCTATTCTTGCTTGTTATGCCTAGCTAGGGGCGTTAAACGATAGCGCTTGTTGGGAGGCAAACCAATTTTATTTTTAGTCCTTGATTTTTGCTCCTGTTTAGTAATAAATAAATTATTTAGCCTCTGTTTTGGTTGTGTCTTTTGTGTTTAATTAGTGTTTGTGCCAAGTAGAACCGTTGGGAAGACTTGGGGAAAGTCTTGTTGAACTTGATGTAAAAAACAGAAACTTTAGCGCTCACGAGAACTGCTGTCATTTTTATTTGGAAAGTGATATTTAGTTAATTATTTTTGCATATGATTAATAGATAAATTCCTCACGTCCATCAATTTATTTTAGAATTTTTTGGGTTCCAGATCTTGCGCTAGCTACAGATTACTACAGACTGGTCTGTTTTTGATAGATTCTGTTTTTCGTGTGTTGTTTGCTTATTTTGATGAATCTATGGCTAGTAAAATAGTTTATAATCCATAGAGAAGTTGGAATACAGTAGGTGAGGGAGTCCTGGATTAGGGGGTGTTCGGGTAGCCGGACTATACCTTCAGCCGGACTCCAGGACTATGAAGATACAAAATTGAAGACTTTGTCCCGTGTCCGGATGGGACTTTCCTTGGCGTGGAAGGCAAGCTTGGCGATGCGGGTATTCAAGATCTCCTACCATTGTAACCGACTCTGTGTAACCCTAACCCTATCCGGTGTCTATATAAACCGGAGGGTTGTAGTCCGTAGGACATCAACTCCATATACAACAATCATACCATAGGCTAGCTTCTAGGGTTTAGCCTCCTTGATCTCGTGCTAGATCTACTCTTGTACTACCCATATCATCAATATTAATCAAGCAGGAGTAGGGTATTACCTCCATCGAGAGGGCCCGAACCTGGGTAAAAACATCATGTCCCTTGTCTCCTGTTACCATCCGGCCTTGACGCACAGTTCGGGACCCCCTACCCGAGATCCGCCGGTTTTGACACCGACATTGGTGCTTTCATTGAGAGTTCCTCTGTGTCGTCGCCTTTAGGCCCGATGGCTCCTTTGATCATCAACAATGATGCGGTCCAGGGTGAGACTTTTCTCCCCGGACAGATCTTCGTCTTCGGCGGCTTCGCATTGCGGGCCAATTCGCTTGGCCACCTGGAGCAGATCGAAAGCTACGCCCCTGGCCATCAAGTCAGGTTTGGAAGCTTAAACTACACGGCTGACATCCGCGGACACTTGATCTTTGACGGGTTCGAGCCACGGCCAAGCGCCCCGCACTATCTCGAGGGGCATGATCTAGCTCTGACTCCGGACAGTGTCCTGGAGGCCGCACACATACCGGTTCCGACCCCTAACTCGGAGCCTATTGCGCCAATCGAGGATGAGCGGTTGGATGTCACCTCGGGGGCTGCGATCTCAAAGGCGATCGAGCCGAACGCCAGCCCCGTACTCTGCATGACCCGTGACTCCGAGGATCCGGACTCCGAACCCCCCGCGCCCCTGCCAATCGAATCTGATTGGGCGCCGATAATGGAGTTCACCGCCGCGGACATCTTTCAGCACTCGCCTTTTGGCGACATCCTGGATTCTCTCAAGTCTCTCTCTTTATCAGGAGAGCCCTGGCCGGATTACGGTCAGCGAGGATGGGATACGGACGATGAAGAAGTTCAAAGCCCACCCACCACCCACTTTGTAGCCACTGTCGACGATTTAACCGACATGCTTGACTTCGGCTCCGAAGACATCGACGGTATGGACGACGATGTAGGAGACGAACAGGAACCAGCACCTGTAGGGCGCTGGAAGGCCACCTCATCATATGGCATATATATGGTGGATACTCCAAAAGATGGAGATGGCGATGGAACAGCGGGGGATGACACCTCCAAGAAACAGCCAAAGCGCTGGCGTCAGCGGCGCCGCTCTAAATCCCGCCAAAGCAAAAACGGTGATTCCGGCACGGGAGATAATACTACCCCGGATAGCGCCAAAGAACACCCACCCCAGCAAGATTCGGCATAGGAAGATGGAAAAGCCAGCCCTCATGAGAGAGCGGCAGACCGAGAGGTCGAGGATGATAACTATATGCCTCCCTCCGAAGACGAGGCAAGCCTCGATGATGACGAATTCGTCGTACCATCAAACCCCGCCGGACAAGAGAGTTTCAAACACAGGCTTTTAGCCACGGCAAGCAGCATCAAGAAAAAGCAGGAACAGCTTAGAGCTGACCAAGATTTGCTAGCTGACAGATGGACTGAGGTCCTCGCAGCCGAAGAGTATGAACTCGAACGCCCCTCCAAGGGTTACCCAAAGCGCAGGCCGCTACCCCGATCAGAGGAGGAAGCACCTACATTACCAGCGCACGACATGGCAGACCGGCCACCTCGCGGCCGTGACAGAGAGGCCTCTCGGCCCTCAACAGAAGCCATGCCCCGACGCCGCTGAACTAAGGCACGGGAAAATGCGCCAGACCCGCGAGACGTACTGGAGGATAAGGCAAGACAAACAAGATCGATCTACGGATCGCGCAGGCGCCCTACGGCACGTGACGATGATCTTCACTCCGGATACAACAAATCCGGCCGGGCCGAACACAACAGACATAGCTCTTCCGAGCTGCGTCGTGATATAGCCCAGTACAGAGGCGCCGCACACCTGCTATGCTTCACGGATGAAGTAATGGATCATAAAATCCCAGAGGGTTTCAAACCTGTAAACATCAAATCATACGATGGCACAACAGATCCAGCGGTATGGATCGAGGATTATCTCCTTCACATCCACATGGCACGCGGCGATGATCTACATGCCATCAAATACCTCCCGCTCAAACTTAAAGGACTGGCCTGGCATTGGCTTAACAGCTTGCCAGCAGACTCAATCGGTTCTTGGGAGGACCTGGAAGCCGCATTCCTCGACAACTTCCAGGGCACTTACGTGCGACCACCGGATGCCGACGACTTAAGCCACATAATTTAGCAGCCAGAGGAATCGGCCAAGCAATTCTGGACACGGTTCCTAACAAAGAAAAATCAGATAGTCGACTGTCTGGACGCAGAGGCCCTAGCAGCCTTCAAGCATAACATCCGCGATGAGTGGCTTGCCCGGCACCTGGGACAGGAAAAGCCAAAATCTATGGCAGCCCTCACGACACTCATGACCCGCTTTTGCGCGGGAGAAGACAGCTGGCTAGCTTGCAGCAACAACTTATCAAAGAACCCTGGTAATTCGGATACCAAGGACAAAAGTGGCAGGACACGCCGGAATAAGCAAAAACGCCGCGTTAGCAGCGACAACAATGAAGACACGGCAGTCAATGCCGGATTCAGAGGCTATAAATCTGGTCAGCGGAAAAAGCCATCCAAAAAGAATACTCAGGGCCCGTCCAGTTTGGACCGAATACTCGACCGCTTGTGCCAGATACATGGCACCCCCGAAAGGACAGCCAGTCACACTAACAGGGATTGTTGGGTGTTCAAGCAGGCAGGCAAGTTAAGAGCCGAAAACAAAGACAAGGGGCTGCACAGCGACGACGAGGAGGAGCCCAGGCCGCCGAACAACAATGGACAGAAGGGCTTTCCCACACAAGTGCGGACGGTGAACATGATATACGCAACCCACATTCCTAAGAGGGAGCAGAAGCGTGCGCTACGGAACGTATACGCGTTGGAGCCAGTCGCCCCAAAGTTCAACCCATGGTCCTCCTGCCCGATCACTTTTGATCGAAGGGACCATCCCACTAGCATCCGTCATGGCAGCTTCGCCGCATTGGTTCCCGACCCAATCATCGACGGATTTCATCTCACAAGAGTCCTCATGGACGGCGGCAGTAGCCTGAACCTGCTTTACCAGGATACAGTGCGGAAAATGGGCATAGATCCCTCAAGGATTAAGCCCACAAAAACGACCTTTAAAGGCGTTATACCAGGTGTAGAAGCCAACTATACAGGCTCAGTAACACTTGACGTGGTCTTCGGATCCCCGGACAATTTCCGAAGCGAAGAGTTAATCTTCGATATAGTCCCGTTTCGCAGTGGCTATCACGCCCTGCTCGGACGAACCGCATTCGCAAAGTTCGATGCAGTGCCGCACTACGCATATCTCAAGCTCAAGATGCCAGGCCCTCGAGGAGTAATCACGGTCAATGGAAACACCGAACACTCCCTCCGTACGGAGGAGCACACGGCGACTCTCGCAGCGGAAGTACAAAGTAGCCTTCTTAGGCAATTCTCCAGTCCGGCCGTTAAAAATCCAGACACTGCCAAGCGCGCCCGGAGTAACCCACAGCAGGACCGCCTGGCACGCTCTGAGCAAGCATAGCAATGCGGCCCCAACCCCAGCTCTCGCGACATAGCGAAACCAGTGCCTCGCGTACATAACTACGCCCTTGAAATACCATGGGCATAGGGGAAGGGGCACAATAACGGCACGCCCAAAATACGGCTTAAAACGTACTAGGGGCTGCCGGAGCCTTTTTTAATTTTTTCTTACTTTCAGGACTCCATACTTCGGACGACCTGTTCGGCAATTCGACTGCCGCACAAATGATGCAAGATCCAGGGAGGTAGACAAGCCATGCCGCATTATGGAACTCCCAGGTGGTCTCTGTTACGAGCGGTATACCTGTTTCGAATACAATTCCGTGGCCTGCCCCTGGTCAGGACATGTTAAATAGTCCAATATCTTTTTGCTTATCGCACTATTTGTATCGTTCGGCTTTGATAAATAGCCTCTCTATAAACAATGCATAGCTTTTTGTCTATTTTTGCATTATCCTCTTTTCACATATATGTTTATTAAATGACATGATTGCACCCGTACACCATGGTATGGCAAACATGCCAGGGGCTTCAGTACCCCTTATTATGGTGTGAGAAGTCCGTACACTTTCACAAGTGCGGCACCCCGAACTTATAGCACTATATGCATCGGCTTCGAATCATGATTTGGGTCAATAGTTGGGTTTGCCCGGCTCCTATGTTTTGGTGCCTTACGTTCTGCTATATCGGCTAAGGTAGCACTAGGAGAACCACTGCGATTGTGCCCCGGTTCAGCTGGGTTAAGCACCTCAGTGGAGAAAGCTAAAACTGACTGTCATGATGAGGCGAGAGACCGGTCGCTGTTCGAGAGGTTCTTCGAGTCCCTAAAGACTTATGCCGCTTCGAGCGAGGAGCCGGCTTTGTCCGGCCAAGGCATGGATAGCGCCCCGAACTCGGTCTTCCGAACTAGGGGCTTCGCCGAAATTTAAAATTATAGAGTTCTATGGCTAAGTGAGAGTGTTCAAGCATTATAGTCTGATTGCCTGGTTCATTGTGCTGAGCGCCTCCCTCGAAGGACCCAACTATGGGAAAAAGAGCGCTCAGGTTTATCCCGAACACCCCAGCACTAGTGGCATGGGGGCAGAAGCCGACGACTGGCCATCTCTCAATTTTTTGATAAACGGCCGCACAGAAAGTAATATTTTAAATTCAATAAGCATTGCTTAGCGCATATGAACAAGTTTTCAGCGCACAGGATAAACACGAGCGAGTTCATTCAAAAATCACATCCTTGGTACATTCATCCGCCACAAGGCGGGCACCTGCAAGAACATCCTTGTAGTAGTTCTCGGGCTTGCGATGCTCCTTCCCCGGCGGCGGCCCGTCCTTCACAAGCTTCTCACCGTCCAGCTTACCCCAGTGCACCTTTGCACGGGCAAGGGCCCGACGGGCACCTTCGATGCAGACGGAGCGCTTGATGACCTCAAGCCTCGGACAGGCCTCCAGCAGCCGCCGCACCAGCCCGAAATAGCTCCCAGGCAGGGCCTCTCCGGGCCACAGCCGAACTATGAAGCCCTTCATGGCCTGTTCAGCTGCCTTGTGGAGCTCGACCAACTGTTTCAGCTGGTCGCTCAAGGGCACAGGGTGTCCGGCCTCAGAATACTGAGACCAGAACACCTTCTCCATTGAGCTACCCTCTTCAGCTCGGTAGAATGCGGCGGCGTCGGATACACTGCGGGGAAGATCTGCGAATGCCCCTGGAGAGCTTCGAATTCGGGTAAGTAACAAGTAGTTTACTTTTATATTTCTGCTTTGCATAAAGAATGCCTTACCCGCTGCTATCTTCCTCATCTCCTCCAACTCTTGGAGGGCCTTTTGGGCCTCGGCCTTGGCAGACTTGGCAGTCTCAAGGGCCGTTGCGAGCTCAGATGCTTGCGCCTTTGACTCAAGCTCCAAACTCTCATGTTTTTTCATGAGAGCCTGAAGCTCTTGCTGCACCTCGTCGACCTGAGCCCCAAGTCTGTCTCGCTCGGTGCGCTCCACGGCCGTTTTCTTTTCGGCCTCAGACAGCGCCTGCTTAAGGGTCGCCACCTCAGTCATGGCCCCTACAATAAGCAGTACAATCCTGTTATTTTTTGCAATCACGCCTTTTTATAGGCACTTTTTCTGTAAGGTATTTCTTACCTTCTCTCTCCTCGAGCCGCTGCTTGGCAAGGCCGAGCTCTTGCTCGGTCCGCTCGAGGTCCTGCTTCAGGACACCCACCTCCGCAGTCAGTGCGGCGGTGGATAGCAGCCAAGCCTGCATACGCATATTGACTCTTTTTTGTTAGACTCCTGCGATATTTAATAGATCCTCTATTCGGCTTTTCTTTCCGAACGCCAAACAGAGCATCAGGGGCTATTGTCTATGCGGTAATATTTTTACATATTTTTACTTACCTCGAAGCCTGTTAGAAGGCTAGCGCAAGCTTCAGTCAGTCCGCTCTTGACGGACTAAACCTTCTGGATCACCGTACTCATAATAGTACGGTGCCCCTCGTCGATGGAGGCGCCGTCGAGCACCTCCAGCAGATTGTCCGGCACCTCCGGTTGGACGGAGGCCGCCGGCTCAGAAGGCTTGCTCCTCTTGGAAGGAGTTCGCCTACCGTGGTCCGGAACTATGGAAGATTCCGGCATGGTTTCCGGCACAAAGCCGGACTTGGAGCCCTGGGGGGCCTTATCCCTTCACTCCTGGAGTCCGGGAGGTTGCCTTGCGGCTCCTCCGGGACCACCTCCTCCTGCCCCGGAGCTTGTCGCAACGCCACTTCGGCGTCGTCTGCGGTGCGGGGGGAGACAGCGGGCGGAACTGAGTTCACGTCCGATGAGTCCAGGGAGCCACCCGACGATTCGTTGAATTCGGCCCGGGGCAGGCTGCATAATTACGTTTGACATTAGGGAAAGCTGTGCAACAAAGGAACATCATGAGTTACTCTGATATCCAAACTTACGATTTTGCCGGACGCTTGGCCCTGTTTGGCCACTCCTCTCCGCCCTCTTCGGCGTCGGGGGAGTAGTCCGGCGGAGGGGTCTTCCTTTTCCTAGACCCCTCGGCCTCCCCTGTTGGGGAGGCCTTCCTCTTCTCTCCTCCCTCCGCTGGGGGGGAGAGTTTTCTTCTTCCTCCTCCTCGTTTTCACGGGAAGAGGGCGTCTCGGACTCATCGGATGACGAGTCCGACACCACCACGTTACGGGCACTCTTTCGAGTCCCCGTGGTCTTCTTCTTCTTGGCCTTCTTCTCCGGCACCACATAAGGCGCCGGAACCAGCAGCTTCACTAGTAGAGCTGGGGCTGGGTCTTCGGGCAGCGGAGCCGGACAGTTAATCGGTCCGGATATCGCTCGCCAAGCCTGTCAAAGGTAAGGGAGTTTAGATCCCGCATAGAGTCAAACTATGAAAAAAGCTTAACATCCTGTAAAAGGTGAAGATAGCTTACCTCGCTAGCGTGACGCTGCGAGCTGTATCCGCGGTCCTCGGAAGCGGATGCGGGAGCCTCGGCGCCCTTGAATAGCACCTCCCAGGCATCTTCGTACGTCGTGTCGAAGAGCCTGCTAAGGGTTTGGTGCTGCGCCGGGTCGAACTCCCACAGATTAAAATCCCGTTGTTGGCACGGGAGGATCCGGCGGACGAGCATAACCTGGATTACATTAACAAGCCGGATTGGCTTGTTCACCAGGGACTGGATTCATGTTTGCAATCCGGTCACCTCTTTTTCGTCACCCCACGACAGGCCCATCTCTTTCCAGGACATAAGCCGCGTGGGGGGTCCGGATCGAAACTCGGGGGCTGCGATCCAGTTCGGATCGCGTGGCTCGTGATGTAAAACCACCCGGATTGCCACCCCTTTAGGGTCTCCACAAAAGAGCCCTCGAACCATAGGACGTTGGCCATCTTGCCCGCCATGGCGCCTCCGCACTCCGCCTGGCTGCCGTGCACCACCTTGGGCTTGACGTTGAGGGTCTTGAGCCAGAGGCCAAAATGAGGGCGGACGCGGAGGAAAGCCTCGCACACGACGATAAACGCCGAGATGTTGAGGATGAAGTTCGGGGCCAGATCGTGGAAATCCAGGCCGTAGTAGAACATGAGCCCCCGGACAAATGGGTGGAGTGGAAAACCCAGTCCGCGGAGGAAGTGGGGAAGAAATACTACCCTCTCATGGGGCCTTGGGGTGGGGAGAAGCTGCCCCTTTTCGGGAAGCCGGTGCGCGATGTCCTTAGACAGGTATCCGGCCTTCCTTAGCTTCTTGACTTGGCCCTCCGTAGTGGAGGAGACCATCCACTTGCCTCCCGCTCCGGACATTGCTGGAGAAGGTTGAGGTGGGAAGTGCGGGCTTGGGCGCTAGAGCTCGAGTGCGCAGGAGATGGATAGGCAAAGGAGGAAAAAGGCGTAGGTAAAAAGGTGGATCCTTATCCCCTTATATGGGTGGATGCGGTTGTGCGTCCCCACCAGCCTAGTAAAACTCGCTTGCCTCCCAAGCATCGTGATAAATGGCGCGGTTGGGTTACCCACGTCCGTATTGATGAGAATCCTGTAAAGGGGGTACACGATCTCTGCTTTGACAAGACGTGCCAAGGAAACCGCCTCGCAAAACGTGCTGAGGTGGAAAAGTAAAAACGATTCGAGTAAAGGACTTGGCCGTAGTGTGATGACGCACTGCGGAATATGTCAGCAGATTTGGTTTGTGTTTATATTATTCTCTCTATGGCAATATGTGGAAACTTATTTTGCAGAGCCGGACACTACTCTTGGTGTTACAATCTTCTATGAAGGACTTGAAGGAGGAACCCGCCTTGCAATGCCGAAGACAATCTGCGCGCCGGACTCGTCGTCATTGAAGCCTGGTTCAGGGGCTACTGAGGGAGTCCTGGATTAGGGGGTGTTCGGGTAGCCGGACTATACCTTCAGCCAGACTCCAGGACTATGAAGATACAAGATTGAAGACTTCGTCCCGTGTTCGGATGGGACTTTCCTTGGCGTGGAAGGCAAGCTTGGCGATGCGGGTATTCAAGATCTCCTACCATTGTAACTGACTCTGTGTAACCCTAACCCTATCCGGTGTCTATATAAACCGGAGGGTTGTAGTCCGTAGGACATCAACTCCATATACAACAATCATACCATAGGCTAGCTTCTAGGGTTTAGCCTCCTTGATCTCGTGGTAGATCTACTCTTGTACTACCCATATCATCAATATTAATCAAGCAGGAGTAGGGTATTACCTCCATCGAGAGGGCCCGAACCTAGGTAAAAACATCGTGTCCCTTGTCTCCTGTTACCATCCGGCCTTGACGCACAGTTCGGGACCCCCTACCCGAGATCCGCCGGTTTTGACACCGACAGTAGTTTTAACACCCATATAAATAAAGAATGAGTTAATTACAGTACCTTGAAGTGGTCTTTTGTTTTCTTTCGCTAACGGAGCTCATGAGTTTTCTACTTTAAGTTTTGTGTTCTGAAGTTTTCAAGTTTTGGGTAAAGATTTGATGGATCATGGAACAAGGAGTGGCAAGAGCCTAAGCTTGGGGATGACCATGGCACCCCCAAGATAATATAAGGATACCTAAAAGCCAAAGCTTGGGGATGCCCCGGAAGGCATCCCCTCTTTTTCTTCTACTTATATCGGTAACTTTACTTGGAGCTATATTTTTATTCACCACATGATATGTGTTTTGCTTGGAGCGTCTTTTATGATTTGAGTCTTTGCTTGTTAGTATACCACAATCATCCTTGCTGTACACACCTTTTGAGAGAGCCATACATGATTTGGAATTTGTTAGAACACTCTATGTGCTTCACTTATATCTTTTGAGCTTTATAATTTTGCTCTAGTGCTTCACTTATATCTTTTAGAGCACGGTGGTGGATTTGTTTTATAGAAACTATTGATCTCTCATGCTTCACTTAGATTATTTTGAGAGTCTTAATAGCATGGTAATTTTCTTAAAATCCTAATATGCTTGGTATGCAAGTTTAATAATAAAACTTTCGTATGAGTGTGTTGAATACTAAGAAAAGTTTGATGCTTGATGATTGTTTTGAGATATGGAGGTAATAATATCAAAGCCATGCTAGTTGAGTAGTTGTGAAATTGAGAAATACTTGTGTTGAAGTTTGCAAGTCTCGTAGCATGCACGTATGGTAAACGTTATGCAACAAATTTGAAACATGAGGTGTTATTTGATTGTCTTCCTTATGAGTGGCGGTCGGGGACGAGCGATGGTCTTTTCCTACCAATCTATCCCCCTAGGAGCATGCGCGTAGTGCCGAGGTTTTTGATGACTTGTAGATTTTTGCAATAAGTATGTGAGTTCTTTATGACTAATGTTGAGTCCATGGATTATACACACTCTCACCCTTCCATCCTTGCTAGCCTCTTCGGTACCATGCATTGCCCTTTCTCACATTGAGAGTTGGCGCAAACTTCGCCGGTGCATCCAAACCCCGTGATATGATACGCTCTTTCACACATAAACCTCCTTATATCTTCCTCAAAACATCCACCATACCTACCTATTATGGCATTTCCATAGCCATTCCGAGATATATTGCCATGCAACTTTCCACCATTCCGTTCATCATGACACATTCATCATTGTCATATTGCTTAGCATGATCATGTAGTTGACATAGTATTTGTGGCAAATCCACCGTTCATAATTCTTTCATACATGTCACTCTTGGTTCATTGCATATCCTGGTACACCGCCGGAGGCATTCATATAGAGTCATCTTTGTTCTAGTATAGAGTTGTAATCATTGAGTTGTAAATAAATAGAAGTGTGATGATCATCATTATTAGAGCATTGTCCCAAGTGAGGAATAAAATTAAAAAAAGAAAGGCCATAAAAAAGAGAAGGCCCAAAAAAAGAGACAGGCCATAAAAAAGAGAAAAGGCCCAAAAAATGAGAGAGAAAGAGAGAAGGGACAATGTTACTATCCTTTTACCACACTTGTGCTTCAAAGTAGCACCATGATCTTCATAGTAGAGAGTCTCTCATGTTATCACTTTCATATACTAGTGGGAATTTTTCATTATAGAACTTGGCTTGTATATTCCAACAATGGGCCTCCTCAAGTGCCCTAGGTCTTCGTGAGCAAGCAAGTTGGATGCACACCCACTAGTTTCTTTTGTTGAGCTTTCATACATTTATAGCTCTAGTGCATCCATTGCATGGAAATCCCTACTCCTTGCATTAACATCAATCGGTGGGCATCTCCATAGCCCATTGATTAGCCTCGTTGATGTGAGACTTTCTCCTTTTTTGTCTTCTCCACATAACCCCCCTCATTATATTCTATTCCACCCATAGTGCTATGTCCATGGCTCGCGCTCATATATTGCGTGAAAGTTTATAGGTTTGAGATTACTAAAGTATGAAACAATTGCTTGGCTTGTCATCGGGGTTGTGCATGATGAGAGCATTCTTGTGTGACAAAAATGAAACATGACTAAACTATATGATTTTGTAGGGATGAACTTTCTTTGGCCATGTTATTTTGAGAAGACATAATTGCTTAGTTAGTATGCTTGAAGTATTATCATTTTTATGTCAATATGAACTTTTGTCTTGAATCTTTCGGATCTGAATATTCATACCACAATTAAGGAGAATTACATTAAAATTATGCCAAGTAGCACTCTGCATCAAAAATTCTGTTTTTATCATTTACCTACTCGAGGACGAGCAGGAATTAAGCTTGGGGATGCTTGATACGTCTCCAACGTATCTATAATTTTTGATTGCTCCATGCTATATTATCTACTGTTTTGGACTATATTAGGCTTTATTTTCCACTTTTATATTATTTTTGGGACTAACCTATTAGCCGGAGGCCCGGCCCAGAATTGTTGTTTTTTGCCTGTTTTAGGGTTTCGAAGAAAAGGAATATCAAACGGAGTCCAAACGGAATGAAACCTTCGGGAACGTGATTTTCTCATCAGATAAGACCCAGGAGACTTGGACCCTTCGTCAAGAAAGCCACGAGGTGGTCACAAGGGTGGAGGGCGCCCCCCGTAGGGCGCGCCCCCTGCCTCGTGGGCCCCTCGAAGCTCCATCGACGTACTTCTTCCTCCTATATATATCCACGTACCCCCAAACGATTAGAACAGGAGCCAAAAACCTAATTCCACCGCCGCAACTTTCTGTATCCACGATATCCCATCTTGGGGCCTGTTCCGGAGCTCCGCTGGAGGAGGTATCGATCACGGAGGGCTTCTACATCATCATCCAAGCCCCTCCGATGAAGTGTGAGTATTTTACTTCAGACCTACGGGTCCATAGTTAGTAGCTAGATGGCTTCTTCTCTCTTTTTGGATCTCAATACAATGTTCTCCCCCTCTCTCGTGGAGATCTATTCGATGTAATCTTCTTTTTGCGGTGTGTTTGTTGAGACCGATGAATTGTAGGATTTATGATCAAGTCTATCTATGAATAATATTTGAATCTTCTCTGAATTTTTTTATGTATGATTGGTTATCTTTGCAAGTCTCTTCGAATTATCAGTTTGGTTTGGCCTACTAGATTGGTTGTTCTTGCCATGGGAGAAGTGCTTAGCTTTGGGTTTGATCTTGTGGTGTCCTTTCCCAGTGATAGAAGGGGCAGCAAGGCACGTATTGTATCGTTGCCATCGAGTATAACAAGATGGGGTTTTATCATATTGCATGAAACTATCCCTCTACATCATGTCATCTTGCTTAAGGTGTTACTCTGTTTTAACTTAATACTCTAGATGCAAGCTGGATAGCGGTCGATGAGTGGAGTAATAGTAGTAGATGCAGAATCGTTTCGGTCTACTTGTCTCGGACGTGATGCCTATATACATGATCATACCTAGATATTCTCATAACTATGCTCAATTCTGTAAATTGCTCAACAGTAATTTGTCCACCCACCGTAGAGTACTTATGCTCTTGAGAGAAGCCAATAGTGAAACCTATGGCCCCCGGGTCTCTTTATCATCATATCAATCTCCACCACTTTATTATTGCTTTGCTTTTACTTTTTACTTTGCATCTCTATACCAAAAATACTAAAAATATTCTTTATTATCTCTATCATATCTCACTTTCGTAAATGATCGTGAAGGGATTGACAACCCCTAAGCGCGTTGGTTGCGTTGAGCTATAGTTTTTGTGTAGGTACGAGGGACTCGAGCATGGCCTCCTACTGGATTGATACCTTGGTTCTCAAAAACTGAGGGAAATACTTACGCTACTTTGCTGCATCATCCTCTCCTCTTCGGGGAAATCCAACGCAGTGCTCAAGAGGTAGCATATCTCTATTAGCAAGCTTAATGGTAACATCAATACCTTCTATCTCAGCTGGTGCAATATCATGCATAATTTCTTTGTATAAGGAAATAGGTATTGCACTAGCACTAGCACCCATATCATAGAAGCCATGATAACAATGGTCGCCTATTTTAACAGAAATAATAGGCATGCCTACCACATGTCTATGTTTATCTTTAGCACCAGGTTTAGCAATTCTAGTAGTCTCATCACAGAAGTAAATAACATGCCCATCAATATTATCGACCAAGAGATCTTTAACCATAGCAATATTAGGTTCAAATTTAACTTGCTCAGGGGGTTTGTGTGTCCTAATATTACTTTTGTTGACTATACTTGAAACTTTAGCATGATCCTTTATTCTAACAGGGAAAGGTGGTTTCTCAACATAAGCAGTAGGTACAACATGATCATTATAAGTGATAGTCTTTTCTTCAACTTTAATAGGTGCAACTACTTTTACTTCAATGGGAGGATTATATTTAAACCACTTCCTTAGGGAGATCAACATGAGTAGCAAAGGATTCACAGAAAGAAGCTACTATCTCAGAGTCAAGTCCATATTTAGTGCTAAATTTACGGAAAACATCGGTATCCATAAAAGATTTAACACAATCAAACTTAGGTGTTATACCTGACTCTTTACCTTTGTCGAGATCCCAATCTTCAGAGTTGCATTTAATTCTCTCCAATAAATTCCATTTGAATTCAACAGTCTTCATCATAAAGGAACTAGTACAAGAAGTATCGAGCATGGAGCGATTGCTGTCAGAAAGCCGAGCATAAAAATTTTGAATAATCATTTCTCTTGAGAGCTCATGATTGGGGCATGAATATAACATTGACTTAAGCCTCCCCCAAGCTTGAGCAATGCTTTCTCCTTCGCGAGGCCAAAAATTATATATATAATTACGATCACGATGAACAAGATGCATAGGATAAAACTTCTGATGGAATTCCAATTTCAACCGTTTGTAATCCCATGATCCCATATCATCACACAGCCTATACCATGTCAATGCATCTCCCTTCAAAGATAAAGGGAAGACCCTCTTCTTTATAACATCATCGTGCATACCTACAAGCTTAAATAATCAACAAACTTCATCCACATAGATTAAGTGTAAGTCGGGATGCAATGTCCCATCTCCTGCAAAAGGATTAGCTAGCAGTTTCTCTATCATACCCGAAGGAATTTCGAAGTAAACATTTTCATTTTCAATAGGTCCAGTAGGTTGAGGAGAAACTATTTGCTATACCGGTCGGGGTGAAGATACCCCGAACAAGCCCCTCAAAGGATTACTTTCCATAGTAACAAGTGACAGTAAATTTCAGCACACTATATAATTTTTCCTTACCAAATTCCACCTACCAAAGGCGCTTCACTCCCCGGAAACGGGGCCAGAAAAGAGTCTTTATGAACCACAAGTATAGGGGATCTATCGTAGTCCTTTCGATAAGTAAGAGTGTCGAACCCAACGAGGAGCAGAAGGAAATGATAAGCGGTTTTCAGCAAGGTATTCTATGCAAGCACTAAAATTATCGGTAACAGATAGTTTTGTGATAAGGTAATTGGTAACGAGTAACAAGTAACAAGTGTAAATAAAGTGCAGCAAGATGGCCCAATCCATTTTGTAGCAAAGGAAAAGCCTGGACAAACTCTTATATGAAGGAAAACGCTTCCGAGAACACATGGGAATTATCGTCAAGCTAGTTTTCATCACGATCATATGATTCGCGTTCGCTACTTTGATAATATGATATGTGGGTGGACTAGGAGAGGGGGGGGGCGGCGCCCCCCTTTCCCTCTCCCTCCCCACTTCTTTCCCCCTCCTAGTAGGAGTCCTACTCCTACTAGGAGGACTCCTCCTGGCGCGCCTATAGGGGCCGGCCGGCCGCCTCCCCTTGCTCCTTTATATACGGGGGCAGGGGGGCACCCCTAGACACACAAGTTGATCTTCGTGATTGTTCCTTAGCCGTGTGTGGTGCCCCCTCCACCATATTCCACCTCGGTCATATTGTAGCGGTGCTTAGGCGAAGCCCTGCGATGGTAGTACATCAAGATCGTCACCACGCCGTCGTGCTGACGGTACTCTTCCCCGACGCTTTGCTGGATCGGAGCCCGGGGATCGTCATCGAGCTGAACGTGTGCTAGAACTCGGAGGTGCCGTAGTTTCGGTGCTTGATCGGTCGGGCCGTGGAGACGTACGACTACATCAACCAAACGCTTCCGTTGTCGATCTACAAGGGTACGTAGATCACACTCTCCCCTCTCGTTGCTATGCATCACCATGATCTTGCGTGTGCGTAGGAAATTTTTTGAAATTACTATGTTCCCCAACATGGCCCCCTCTAGTACTTCTTGTGCTCAGTATTTTTTATATGTTCTGGAAATTACTTCCGTGAAGTTTCAGGACTTTTGGAGTTGTGCAGAATAGGTCTCTAATATTTGCTCCTTTTCCAGCCCAAAATCCCAGCTGCCGGCATTCTCCCTCTTCATGTAAACCTTGTAAAATAAGATAGAATAGGCATAAGTATTGTGACATAATGTGTAATAACATCCCATAATGCAATAAATATCGATATAAAAGCATGATGCAAAATGGACGTATCACGAGTCCAGGCTATTCTCGATTGGACTCCTCCGAAGAATGTCAAGCAAGTCCAAAGTTTTCTCCGTCTCGCCAGCTATTGTCGTCGATTCGTCGTGAACTTCTCCAAGATTGCCAGGCCTCTGACGAATCTGTTGCATAAGGGCGTCAAGTTCCAATGGACAGACAAGTGTCAGGAAAGTTTCCAGGCTCTCAAAGACAAGTTGACTTCCGCCCCAGTGCTTGCTCCACCTGATACTAAGAAGGACTTCGTCATTTACTGCGACGCTTCCCGTCAAGGATTAGGCTGTGTCCTAATGCAAGAGCGCAGAGTGATTGCTTATGCCTCTCGTCAGCTGCGCCCTCACGAAGAGAACTACCCAGTTCACGGCCTCGAGCTTGCTGCTGTCATTCATGCACTAAAGCAGTGGTGACATTACCTTCTCGGTAATCGTGTCGAGATCTTCACCGACCATCAAAGTCTGAAGTATCTGTTTACTCAGCCAGACCTGAACATCCGTCAGCAGGGATGGATGGAGACTGTTGCAGACTTTGACGTGGTATATCCTATACCCCAGGCAAGGCTAATGTAATGGCTGATGCCTTGAGCCGCAAGTATTACTGCAACCACCTCCAGGTTCACAAAGTTCAGCCCTCGCTTGTTGAAGAATTCAGAAAGCTGAACCTCCATATAGTTCCTCCAGGTGCACTCACTCCCCCTCCCCCCGAGTGCCGCAAGATGAACCTCCACGTTGTTTCCCAGGGTTCTCTCAATACCCTGGTTGCTAAACCTGATCTCGTGGACAACATCAAAACGCTACAGAATTATGACTCTCAAGCCCACAAGATTAAGCGCTACCTCGCTGAAGGAAGGCCCTCGTTCTTCACTATCGCTGATGATGGCATCTTGTACTTCAAGGGCCGCCTAGTGGTGCCATGTTCAGAGTAAAAACATGATATGACATAGGAGGTTATGAAAGAAGCTCATGATACGCCTCTATCTATCCATCCTGGTAGTACAAAGATGTACCAAGACATCCGTCAGAGATTCTGGTGGTCTAATATGAAGCAAGACATTGCTATATATGTTGCTGAGTGTGACGTTTGCCGTCGTATCACAGCAGAACATCAAAGGCCCGTTGGAACTCTGCAACCTATCTCCATTCCTGAATGGAAATGGGACCATGTCGAGATGGACTTCGTCACCAGATTTCCCAAATCGCATAAAGGTAATGATGCTATTCTTGTCGTCATTGACCGGCTTTCTAAAGTTGCACATTTTCTGGCGGTCAAAGAAACAATCACTGCTAGTCAGCTTGCAACTCTCTACATGTCCAGAATGGTTTCACTTCACGGTATTCCACTGGTTATCAGTTCAGACTGTGGCAGCTTGTTCACTTCAAGATTCTGGGCGAGTTTCCAAGAAGCTATGGGAACTCATTTGTCGTTCAGTACTGCGTTTCATCCTCAGTCGCAAGGGCAAGTTGAACGTGTCAACCAAGTTCTCGAAGACATGCTTCGAACTTGTGTAATTTCCTTCGGCAAGAAATGGGAGGAATCTCTTCCGTATGCCGAGTTCTCTTATAATAATAGCAAACAAGCTAGTTTGAAGATGGCCCCCTTCGAAGTGTTATATGGACGAAAGTGTCGAACCCTTCTGAACTGGTCAGAAACTGGGGAACGTCCACTCTTCGGTCCGGATATTATCCAACAGGCCGAAGAACAAGTCCGCATTATTCGCGAGAATCTCAAGACTGCTTAGTCACGTCAGAAAAGTCAGTATGATCGTCATCATAAAGACATGGTCTATCAACCTGGCGAAAAGGCTATCTTCAAGTTACACCAATGAAGGGTGCTCATCGCTTCGGGATCAAGGGCAAGCTAGCTCCTCGCTGTATCGGTCCCTTCACTATTCTAGAAAGGCGTGGAAAAGTGCAATATCAATTGGAGCTTCTGCTGAACCTTTCTCGGGTTCACGATGTGTTCCACGTGTCACAGCTCCGCCGTTGCTTCAAGGACCCAATCTGAGCAGTGGATCATGAAGTGCTCGAATTGCAACAGGACCTCTCCTATAAAGAGCATCCGGTCCGCATTCCTGACCAAGCTGAACGCCGCACACGTCAGAATGCGATTAAGTTCCTCAAGGTCCAGTGGTCGCATCACTCTGAAGATGAAGCCACTTGGGAGCGCGAGGACCGCCTGCGTAATGAATACCCCGCACTGT
This sequence comes from Triticum urartu, assembly GCF_003073215.2. Classification (NCBI taxonomy): domain Eukaryota; kingdom Viridiplantae; phylum Streptophyta; class Magnoliopsida; order Poales; family Poaceae; genus Triticum; species Triticum urartu. The sequence goes on from NC_053026.1 coordinate 406,500,913, forward strand.
TTCCCTCCACCTCCTAAAATCTCGGGACGAGATTTCTTGTAGTGGAGGAGTTTTGTAACGCCCGGATAATTAAGCTACAGTGAAGCTCTGCTAATGATGCCACGTCACTTCGGTTACTGTTGATAAACTTGAGTCGAACGATAAATTTTTTCAAACATTGAAACAAAAATGTTCGGGGGGTGCCCAATATTACATTGGTAATTATTGTGGAGAAAATACTTTTTTAGAAAATGCCTAAATATTTTAAAGTAAACTAAAACAGAAGAGAACATAAATAAAAGAAAAGGAATAAAAACAGAAAACAAAACAAAAGAGAAATAGAACCCCCCAACCCCCTGGGCCACATGGCCCAGCTAGCAACAGCTGGTCAGCCCAACTAGGCAAAGGCCAACCGGCCCGGCCCCCCTGCCTCGTCTCCCTTCCCTGTTCCCCCGACTCGGGTCGGAACAGGGGCGCGCTCCCGCCCAACCGCCTCGCCGGCACCGGCGCCGGGAGGGGATAAGGTCGCCAGCGCCACCGCCTGCTCGGTTCCCTGTCCCACTCACCCCAGTTCTCCCTCTCGGCCTCTCCCTATGCCCTTAGATCCACCACGCCGCTCCTTTCTTCCCCATCACAGCCGAACGCCATCGCAGCCGAACGCCACCGCCGCCATGGCTCCGGCCTAGCCGCGGCCACCATGCCCACCTCGCCGCCCCACTATGTCTCCAAGGGCCGCCGTCGCCCGCTGCTTCGACTGGTGGACCCCGTTGGAGTTCGGAGCCACCGCAACGCCCACGATGCTGTCATCTTCCTCCTCTGCTCCAACAAGCTTCTCCGCCACTCTTCCCAACTCCGGCGACGCCCCTTCTGCTACTAAACCCCCAAGGGCCACCGTGTGTGCCGCTCGGTGAGCCCCCACTGCCGTCTCTCTCGCGCGCGCGCCCTAGCTGTCGCCGTAACACCCGAACGCAGCGCTGCGGAGCTCGTCGCTGACGAGTCTCCGGTGACCAAATGGTCATGGGCCAGTGCCGGTTGCACTCACCACGCCCCGTAGATCCTCCCCAGCCTCTCTGTTTGTTCGCTAGCTTGCCGTAGCTCCGATCTTCTCGAGCTCCCGTACGCGTTGCCGCCCGCGCTCGTCGCCGGCAGTCGTCCGATGACCCTTTGGTCTCGGGCTCCCGCCGTTGTGCTCGCGCGCGCACATAGGCCTCGCCCCACCCTTCCGTTTGCCCAATAGCGCGCCGCATCATTGTTGTCGTTGCTCGCCCGAAACACCCCGTCGCCGGCGACGTCGCACTGCTCGTCTTTGGCCATTGCAGCCTGCGAAACCACCACCAACCGACGCGTCGTCGTCTTGTCGTTCTAACGCGCCCGGCCGCGACCAAAATGATGCCCTGTGGGCGATTTCCGATGATGCCCAGGACGCGCCGGCGTGATTCCGATGAGTCGTCGATCGTCGCTAAGCTGGCCTGACGCATGGGCCCCCTTGTGTCGCTGACGGGTGGTCCCCGTTGACCCATTGACTCGGTCAGCGCTGACATGGCTCCCCTGTGTCTATGGCATGCGGACCCCACGCCATAAATGAAAACAAATAAATAGATAAATTGCTAATTAATTAAATTAGTTAATTAAAACCTTAATCTCTCACTGACTACTGGGCCCCACCTGCTAATTAACCCATTTAGTTAGTCTAAACCCCCCTGTTAGTGCCCCTGACAATGACATGTGGGTCCCACTGGACCCACCTGTCTAGTTTGACTGGTCAACCGACCAGTTGACCTATTGACATCACCCTGATGTCATGCTTACGTCATAATTTACTATTCTGGATAATTCGAATTTAAATAAATAATTAAAATCAGAAAATGATTGAAACTTTAGAAAATCATATAAAATAATCTGTAACTCGGATTAAAATAATTTGTACATGAAAGTTGCTCAGAACGACGAGACGAATCCGAATACGCAGCCCGTTCATCCGCCACACATCCCTAGCATAGAAAACACACAACTTTCCCCCTCCGGTGCATCTATCCATAAACGCGAAACATCGGGGATACTTTCCCGGATGTTTTCCCCCTTCGCCGGTATCACCTCTTACCGTGTTAGGGCACACCTAGCCCTGTTACTTGTCATGTCATGCATTGTTATGCATCTATTTGCATTGTATTCATTATTTCTTCCCCCTCTTCTCTCCGGTAGACTACGAGACCGACGCCGCTGCTACCCAGTTCGACTACGATGTTGACGACCCCTCCTTGCTAGAGCAACCAGGCAAGCCCCCCTGATCACCAGATATCGCCTAATCTTCTCTCTACTTCTTGCATTAGAGTAGTGTAGCATGTTACTGCTTTCTGTGAATCCTATCCTGATGCATAGCCTGTCATTGTTGCTACAGTTATTGATACCTTACCTGCAATCCTAAATGCTTAGTATAGGATGCTAGTTTACCATCAGTGGCCCTACATTTTTGTCCATCTGCCATGCTATACTATCGGGTCGTGATCACTCGGGAGGTGATCACGGGTATATACTTATATACCTATTATATGATACTTGTGGTGACCAAAGTTGGGTCGGCTCGTAGAGTACCCGCGAGTGATTCACGGATTGGGTCTGAAAGGACGTTTGTCCCTACGCCCCTCTAAGTGGATCTTTGTGGCTGAGCAACAGGGTAGGTTGAGACCACCTAGGAGAGAGGTGGGCCTGGCCCTGGTCGGCGTCCGTGGTTATTTCAAAATAACACGCTTAACGAGATCTGGGTATTTGATCTGAGTCTGGCCATTGGCCTATACGCACTAACCGACTACGCGGGAATAGTTATGGGCACTCGACGTCGTGGTATCAGCCGAAGCCTTCGTGACGTCAGCGACTGAGCGGCGCGCGCCAGATTGGACATTAAGCCTGGTCTTGTATTAAGGGGGCTAGGTCTGCTTCCGGCCGCCCTCGCAACGTGCAGGTGTGCAATGGGCGATGGGCCCATACCCCTGCGCCATAGGATTTAGACCGGCGTGCTGACCTCTTTGTTGTGCCTAGGTGGGGCTGCGACATGTTGATCTTTCGAGGCCGGGCATGACCCAGGAAAGTGTGTCCGGACAAAGGGGATCGAGCGTGTTGGGAAATGTGGTGCACCCCTGCAAGGAAGTTTATCTATTCAAATAGTCGTGTCCCTCGGTAAAAGGACGACCCGGAGTTGTACCTTGACCTTATGACAACTAGAACCAGATACTTAATAAAACACATCCTTCCAAGTGCCAGATACAACCGGTGATCGCTCTCTCACAGGGCGACGAGGGGAGGATCGCCGGGTAGGATTATGCTATGCGATGATACTTGGTGAACTTACCATCTACTCTCTTCTACATGCTGCAAGATGGAGGTTGCCAGAAGTGTAGTCTTCGATAGGACTAGCTATCCCCCTCTTATTTCGGCATTCTGCAGTTCGGTCCACATATGCTACCCCTTTTCCATTTGATACCAATGCATACATATTAGTGTAGTTCTTTGCTTGCGAGTACTTTGGATGAGTACTCACGATTGCTTTGCTCCCCCTTTTTCCCCTTTCGATACCCGTTTGTTGCGACCAGACGATGGAGTCCAGGAGCCAGATGCCACCGTTGACGACGACTCCTACCACACTGGAGGTGCCTACTACTACGTGCAGGCCGCTGACGACGACCGGGAGTAGTTTAGGAGGATCCCAGGCAGGAGGCCTGCGCCTCTTTCGATATGTATCCCTGTTTGTGCTAGCCTTCTTAAGGCAACTTGTTTAACTAATGTCTGCACTCAGATATTGTTGCTTCCGCTGACTCGTCTATGATCGAGCTCTTGTATTCGAACCCTCGAGGCCCCTGGCTTGTAATATGATGCTTGTATGACTTATTTTATTTGTAGAGTTGTGTTGTGATATCTTCCCGTGAGTCCCTGATCTTGATCGTACACGTTTGCGTGTATGATTAGTGTACGATTGAATCAGGGGCGTCACATAGGGACACAATGGACATGACTTACCCACTGACTATCAGCGATGGGATAAATTATACCTGCCTCCAGAAGCTTTAGTATTTCTTTTCTTACCACTTCTTTCATCTTCAGATTTAACCGTCGTTGGTGATCAACAACCGGTTTCACGTCTTTCTCCAATTTTATTTTGTGCTGGCATAGAGTGGGACTAATGCCCTTAAGATCATCAAGAGTATATCCAATAGCAGCATGGTGCTTCTTCAGAGTTTTCATTAATTTCTTTTCTTCATGCTCTGAAAGGTTAGCACTAATAATAACATGATATATCTCTTTCTCATCAAGATAAGCATATTGAGTATCAGGCAATGGTTTAAGCTCAAACACGGGATCACCCTTGGGTGGAGGAGGATCCCCTAGGATTTCAACAGGCAAGTTGTGTTTCAAAATAGATCCCTGTTTAAATAATACTTCATCTATTTCCCTTCTTTCATTCATAAACATATCATTTTCATGGTCTAGCAAATATTGTTCTAAAGGATCACTAGGAGGCACGGCAATAGAAGCAAGACCAATAATTTCATATTTACTAGGCAATTCATTATCATGGGGCTGTCTACGAAATTTAGCAAAGTTAAATTCATGAGACATATCCCCAAACCAACAGAAACAATATCCTTATTGCAGTCTATCTTAGCATTAACAGTATTCAAGAAGGGCTACCAAATATAATGGGACAAAAGTTATCTTGTGGGGAACCAAGAACAAGAAAATCAGCAGGGTATTTAACTTTCCCACACAAGACTTCAACATCTCTAACAATCCCAACTGGTGAAATAGTGTCTGTATTGGCAAGTTTAATTGTAACATCAATTTCCTCTATCTCAGCAGGTGCAATATCATGCATAATTTCTTTGTATAAGGAATGAGGTATTGCACTAGCACTAGCACCCATATCACATAAGCCATGATAGCAATGATCTCGTATTTTAACAGAAATAACAGGCATGCCTACAACGGGTCTATGTTTATTTTTAGTGTCAGGTCTAGCAATTCTAGCAGCTTCATCACAGAAGTAAATAACATGCCCATCAATATTATCAACCAAGAGATCTTTAACCATAGCAACACTAGGTTCAACTTTAATTTGCTCAGAGGGTGTAGGTGTTCTAGTATTACTCTTACGAACAATAGTTGAAGCTTTAGCATGATCCTTTATTCTAACAGGGAAACGTGGTTTCTCAATATAAGCAGTAGGAACAATAGAATCATTATAAGTGGTAGTCTTTTCTTCAACTTTAATAGGTGCAACTACTTTTACTTCAATGGGAGGATTATATTTAAACCACTTCTCCTTAGGGAGATCAACATGAGTAGCAAAGGATTCACGGAAAGAAGCTACTATCTCAAAGTCAAGTCCATATTTAGTGCTAAATTCACGGAAAGCATAGGTATCCATAAAAGATTTAACACAATCAATCTTAGGTGTTATACCTGACTCCTTAACTTCGTCGAGATCCCAGTCTTCAGAGTTGTGTTTAATTGTTTCCAATAAATCCCATTTGAATTCAATAGTCTTCATCATAAAAGAGCCAGTACAAGAAGTATCGAGCATGGAGCGATTATTGAAAGAAAGCCGAGCATAATTTTTTGAACAATAATTTATCTTGAGAGCTCATGATCGGGGCATGAATATAACATTGAATTAAGCCTCCCCCAAGCTTGAGTGATGCTTTCTGCTTTGCGAGGCCAAAATTATATATATAATTGCGGTCACGATGAACAAGATGCATAGGATAAAACTTCTGATGAAATTCCAATTTCAATCGGTTGTAGTTCCATGATCCCATATCATCACATAGCCTAAACCATGTCAATGCCTTTCCCTTCAAGGATAAAGGAAAGACCTTCTTCTTGATAACATGCTCGGGCATACCTGCAAGCTTAAATAATCCACAAACTTCATCCACATAGATTAGGTGCAAATCGGGATGTAATGTTGCATCACCTGTGAAAGGATTAGCTAGCAGTTTCTCTATCATACCCGAAGGAAATTCAAAGTAAACATTTTCAGTAGGTTCAATAGGTTGAGGAGCAACTCTTTTCTCTACTGGTCGAGGTGAAGATACCCCGAACAAGCCCCTCAAAGGATTTCAGCACACTATATAAATTTTTCCTTACCAAATTCCACCTACCAAAGGCGCTTCACTCCCCGGCAACAGCGCCAGAAAAGAGTCTTGATGACCCACAAGTGTAGGGGATCTATCGTAGTCCTTTTGATAAGTAAGAGTGTCGAACCCAACAAGGAGCGGAAGGAAATGATAAATAGTTTTCAGTACGGTCTTCTCTGCAAGCACTAAAATTATCGGTAACATATAGTTTTGTGATAAGGTAATTGATAACGAGTAACAAGTAACAAGTGTAAATAAAGTGCAGCAATATGGCCCAATCATTTTTGTAGCAAAGGAAAAGCCTGGACAAACTCTTATATAAAGGAAAGCACTCCCAAGAACACATGGGAATTATCGTCAAGCTAGTTTTCATCACGACCATATGATTCGCGTTTGGTAATTTGATAATTTGATATGTGGGTGGACCGAGCTGTCCTTACATGGACAAGCATCCCACTTATGATTAACCCCTATTGCAAGAATCCACAACTACAACAGAAGTATTAAGGTAAACCTAACCATAGCATGAAACATATGGATCCAAATCAGCCCCTTATGAAGCAACACATAAACTAGGGTTTAATCTTCTGTCACTCTAGCAACCCATCATCTACTTATTACTTCCCAATGCCTCCCTCTAGGCCCAAACAATGGTGAAGTGTCATGTAGTCGATGTTCACATGACACCAGTAGAGGGATGGCAACATACATCTCATCAAAATATCGAACGAATACCAAATTCACATGACTACTAATAGCAAGACTTCTCCCATGTCCTCAGGAACAAACGTAACTACTCACAAAGCATATTCATGTTCATAATCAGAGGGGTATTAATATGCATAATGGATCTGAACATATAACCTTACACAAAGTAAACCAACTAGCATTAACTACAAGGAGTAATCAACACTACTAGCAACCCACAGGTACCAATCTGAGGTTTGGATACAAAGATTGGATACAAGAGATGAACTAGGGTTTGAGATGAGATGGTGCTGGAGAAAATGTTGATGGAGATTGACCCCCTCCCGATGAGAGGATCGTTGGTGATGACGATGGTGATGATTTCCCCCTCCCGGAGGGAAGTTTCCCCGGTAGAACAGCTCCGCCGGAGCCCTAGATTGGTTCCGCCAAGGTTCCGCCTCGTGGCGGCAGAGTCTCATCCCGAAAGCTTGCTTATGATTTTTTTCCTCGATGAAAGCCTCCATATAGTAGAAGATGGGCATCGGAGGGCCACCAGGGGGCCCACGAGGCAGGGGGCGCGCCCAGTGGGGTAGGGCGCGCCCCCCACCCTCGTGGCTGGTGGGTGGCCCCCCTCTAGTACTTCTTGTGCTCAGTATTTTTTATATATTCTGGAAATAACTTCCGTGAAGTTTCAGGACTTTTGGAGCTGTGCGGAATAGGTCTCTAATATTTGCTTCTTTTCCAGCCTAGAATCACAGTTCCCGGCATTCTCCCTCTTCATGTAAACCTTGTAAGATAAGAGAGAATAGGCATAAGTATTGTGACATAATGTGTAATTACAGCCCATAATGCAATAAATATCGATATAAAAGCATGATGCAAAATGATGTATCACGAGTCCAGGCTATTCTCGATTGGACTTCTCCGAAGAATGTCAAGCAAGTCCGATGTTTTCTCCATCTCGCCAGCTATTGTCGTCGATTCGTCGAGAACTTCTCCAAGATTGCCAGGCCTCTGAATAATCTGTTGCATAAGGGCGTCAAGTTCTAGTGGACAGACAAGTGTTAGGAAAGTTTCCAGGCTCTCAAAGACAAGTTGACTTCAGCCCCAGTGCTTGCTCCACCTGATACTAAGAAGGACTTCGTCATTCACTACGACGCTTCCCGTCAAGGATTAGGTTGTGTCCTAATGCAAGAGCGCAGAGTGATTGCTTATGCCTCTCGTCAGCTGCGCCCTCACGAAGAGAACTACCCAGTTCACGACCTCAAGCTTACTGCTGTCATTCATGCACTGAAGCAGTGGCGACATTACCTTCTCGGTAATCGTTGCGAGATCTTCACCGACCACCAAAGTCTGAAGTATCTGTTTACTCAGCCAGACCTGAACCTCCATCAGCAGAGATGGATGGAGACTATTGCAGACTTTGACGTGGGTATATCCTATACCCCAGGCAAGGCTAATGTAATGGTTGATGCCTTGAGCCGCAAGTCTTACTGCAACCACCTCCAGGTTCACAAAGTTCAGCCCTCGCTTGTTGAAGAATTCAGAAAGCTGAACCTCCATATAGTTCCTCCGGGTGCACTCACCCCCCCTCCCCCCGAGTGCCGCAAGATGAACCTCCACATTGTTTCCCAGGGTTCTCTCAATACCCTGGTTGCTAAACCTGATCTCGTGGACAAAATCAAAATGCTACAGAATTATGACTCTCAAGCCCACAAGATTAAGCGCTACTATTGGGGAACGTAGTAATTTCAAAAAAATTCCTACGCACACGCAAGATCATGGTGATGCATAGCAATGAGAGGGGAGAGTGTGATCTACGTACCCTCGTAGACCGACAGCGGAAGCGTTATGACAACGCGGTTGATGTAGTCATACGTCTTCACGGCCCGATCGATCAAGTACCGAAACTACGGCACCTCCGAGTTTTAGCACACGTTCAGCTCGATGACGATCCCCGGACTCCGGTCCAGCAAAGTGTCGGGGAAGAGTTCCGTCAGCACGACGGCGTGGTGACGATCTTGATGTTCTACCGTCGCAGGGCTTCGCCTAAGCACCGCTACAATATTATCGAGGAGTATGGTGGAAGGGGGCACCGCACACGGCTAAGAAAACGATCATGTGGATCAACTTGTGTGTCTAGGGGTGCCCCCTGCCCCTGTATATAAAGGAGCAAGGAGAGGAGGCCTGCCGGCCCTATGGCGCGCCAAGGAGGAGGAGTCCTCCTCCTAGTAGGAGTAGGACTCCCCTCTTTCCTACTCCTACTAGGAGGGGGAAAGGAAGGGGGAGAGGGAGAAGGAAAGGGGGGCGCCGCCCCCCCTCTCCTAGTCCAATTCAGACCAGAGGGGTAGGGGGCGCGCGGCCCACCCTGGCCACCCCTCTCTCTCTCCACTAAGGCCCATTACTTCTCCCGGGGGGGTTCCGGTAACCCTCCGGCACTCCGGTTTTCTCCGAAATCACCCGGAACACTTCCGGTGTCCGAATATAGTCGTCCAATATATCAATCTTTATGTCTCGACCATTTCGAGACTCCTCGTCATGTCCGTGATCACATCCGGGACTCCGAACTAACTTCGGTACATCAAAACTCATAAACTCATAATATAACTGTCATCGAAACCTTAAGCGTGCGGACCCTACGGGTTCGAGAACAATGTAGACATGACCGAGACATGTCTCCGGTCAATAACCAATAGCGGAACCTGGATGCTCATATTGGCTCCCACATATTCTACGAAGATCTTTATTGGTCAGACCGCATAACAACATACGTTGTTCCCTTTGTCATCGGTATGTTACTTGCCCGAGATTCGATCGTCGGTATCTTAATACCTAGTTCAATCTCGTTACCGGCAAGTCTCTTTACTCATTCCGTAATACATCATCTCACAACTAACTCATTAGTTGCAATGCTTGCAAGGCTTATGTGATGTGCATTACCGAGAGGGCCCAGAGATACCTCTCCGACAATCGGAGTGACAAATCCTAATCTCAAAATACGCCAACCCAACATTTACCTTTGGAGACACCTGTAGAGCTCCTTTATAATCACCCACTTACGTTGTGACGTTTGGTAGCACACAAAGTGTTCCTCCGGCAAACGGGAGTTGCATAATCTCATAGTCATAGGAACATGTATAAGTCATGAAGAAAGCAATAGCAACACACTAAATGATCGGGTGCTAAGCTAATGGAATGGGTCATGTCAATCACATCATTCTCCTAATAATGTGATCCCGTTAATCAAATGACAACACATGTCTATGGTTAGGAAACAAACCATCTTTGATTAACGAGCTAGTCAAGTAGAGGCATACTAGTGACGTTTAGTTTTTCTATGTAGTCACACAAGTATTATGTTTCCGGATAATATAATTCTAGCATGAATAATAAACATTTATCATGATATAAGGAAATAAAATAATAACATTATTATTGCCTCTAGGGCATATATCCTTCAGCTACCTCGCTGAAGGAAGGCCCTCGTTCTTCACTATTGCTGATGATGGCATCTTGTACTTCAAGGGCCGCGTAGTGGTGCCATGTTCAGAGCAAAACCATGATATGACACAGGAGGTTATTTGATATGTGGGTGGACCGGTGCTTGGGTACTGCCCTTCCTTGGACAAGCATCCCACTTATTATTAACTCCTATTGCAAGCATCCACAACTACAAACGGAGTATTAAGGTAAACCTAACCATAGCATGAAACATATGGATCCAAATCAGCCCCTTACGAAGCAACTTATAAACTAGGGTTTAAGCTTCTGTCACTCTAGCAACCCATCATCTACTTATTACTTTCGAATGCCTTCCCCTAGGCCAATACAATGGTGAAGTGTCATGTAGTCGACGTTCACATGACACCACTAGAGGAAAGACAACCTACATCTCATCAAAATATTGAACGAATACCAAATTCACACGACTACTTATAGCAAGACTTCTCCCATGTCCTCAGGAACAAACTTAACTACTCACAAATCATATTCATGTTCATAATCAGAGGGGTATTAATATGCATAAAGGATCTGAACATATGATCTTCCACCGAATAAACCAACTGGCATCAACTACAAAGAGTAATCAACACTACTAGCAACCCACAGGTACCAATCTGAGGCTTTGGGACAAAGATTGGATACAAGAGATGAACTAGGGTTTGAGATGAGATGGTGCTGGTGAAGATGTTGATGGAGATTGACCCCTCCCGATGAGAGGATCGATGGTGATGACGATGGCGATGATTTCCCCCACCCGGAGGGAAGTTTCCCCGGCAGAACAGCTCCGCCGGAGCCCTAGATTGGTTCCGCCAAGGTTCCGCCTCGTGGCGGCGGAGTTTCGTCCCGTGAGCTAGCTTATGATTTTTTTTTTCTTGACGAAAGACCTCATATAGCAGAAGATGGGCATCAGAGGGCTGCCAGAGGGCCCACGAGGCAGGGGGGCGCGCCCATGGGGGTAGGGCGCACCCCCACCCTCGTGGACGGTGGGTGGCCCCCCTCTGGTACTTCTTTCGCCCAATATTTTTTATATATTCTGAAACTTGCTCCCGTGAAGTTTCAAGACTTTTGGAGTTGTGCAGAATAGGTCTCTAATATTTGCTCCTTTTCCAGCCCGCAATTCCAGCTGCCCGCATTCCCCCTCTTCATGTAAACCTTATAAAATAATATAGAATAGGCATAAGTATTGTGACATAATCTGTAATAATAGCCCATAATGCAATGAAAATCGATATAAAGCATGATGCAAAATGGACGTATCAATATGCAAGAGGTAAAGAAATCTATGAAAGAAAAAGGTATTAAAGCTGAAGATGTTAAGAATTTACCACCTATTGAAGAAATACATGGTCTTGATAACCCGACACAGGTAGTAAAGGTAAATTCTCTATAGATTTTATGAAGCTGATATTCCTCGTTATAAGTCTGCTAGCCAATGCTTAGATGATTTTGATAATTTTATTGTTAAGCAAGAAAACTTCAATGCTTATGTTGGTAGACAATTGAAACGTAATGCTTATATGATTGAAGACTTGAGTGATTATATGTGACGCCCGGGTAATTAAGCTACAGTGCTCCTCTGCTAATGATGCCACGTCACCTCAATTATAGTTGCTAATCTCGAGTTAGTTCGAAACCGATTCAAACTCGAATTCAAAATCAGGCAAACGATAAAAGTTTTCAAATATTAAAACTAAAATGTTCGAAGTGAACCAAATATTGCATAGATAATTATGATGGGAAAACCGCACATTTATAAAATATTTAAATACCCTTAAGTGATTAAAACAACATCAAAACAATTAGTTATACTCCTAATATATTTTACCAAATACTAAACTATTTTTATTCTGAGGTAAAACTTCTTAGAACAGTGGATTAATTTGACACACTATTTTTGGAGCTATTTTCATATTTTACTAAACCAAAAATATAGTGCAACTAAAATAAAACAAAAAAGAATAAAAAAAACAACAACAAAAGAAAAATAAAAGCCCCACCCCTCGCTGGGCCTCGGCCCAGCTGGCTACGGGGCTAGCCCGGCCGGCCCAGCCGACCCACTCCCGCACCCCCTGGCCTACTAGGCCTCCTCCCCTCCCCGTGACCTAGCGCCGACACCCACTCCCCTTCCCCCCACACGCTCTCTCCCTTCTCCCCCGATCTGGATCGAGATCGAGGGCTCGATCCCACCGCGTCGTTCCCCCCCCCCCCCCCCGCTCAACGCCATCGCCTGTAGCCGCCCGCCAGCGACGACCCTTCCCGCGCGCCCGTGCCACAGCCTCCTCCTCGCCGGATCCCGCCACCGCCCGTCGCTTCGTCCTCCTCATCTCCTCCTCGCCGATGATGCGTCCTCGTCCTCCTCCCCAAAGGCTCCACCGAGCCTCGCCGCCCCCCCCTGCTCACCAACGCTGGTGAGGACCCCCGGTCCTCCTCTTCCTCCCCGTGCCCTCGTGCGCGCTCGCCCGCCAGATCCCTGTCGCCCCCCTCTCTCGCGTGCACCCTGGCCGTGCCCGCCGTGCCTCACCGCACGCCGCCCCTGCACACACGCTCGCGCGTGCGCCGCTGCGCCTAGACCATGACGTAGCCCCGCCTGCTGCCGCCCTGGAGCCACGACCTCCACCCCGCGGCTGTGCGCTGCTCGCGCAACGTCCGTGCCTCACGGCCGCTGCACCGCACCTCCGCGCGCGCCTGCGCCACGCCTAGCCGCGCCCCGTGCGCCCCAGATGTGCCCCGCCCCTGGCCACCGGCCCCACGCGCCCGCGCACCGCCGTCCCCTGCGCTTGCCGCCGCCGCGAACTGCGGCCTCGTTCAATCGGCGCCCGGGTTCGGCGCCCCTGGGCTCCGTCGGCCGCACCCGGGTCAGCCTCGACGGGTGCCCACGCCCGTGCCCGTTTCCCGTTACCCGCGCGCCCGTTTGGCCCCTAGGGCCAATGACATGGGGGCCCCACCCCCTGAGAACGTTTCATAAAAAAAAGGAAAAATAATATAATAAAAATAAAAATAATTAATTAATTAATTGAAGAATTAATTAACTTAATTAATTTTGATTAATTAAACTGAACAACTAATTAAACTAATTAACTTGTTTAATTAGTCTTAGTCAATGACAGTAGGACCCACGTGTCAGTTTGACCCAGTCAACTGACTGGTTGACTGCTGACGTCGTGCTGACGTCATGCTGATGTCAGCAAACACTGTTCAGGATAATGTCGATTTAAATAATTAAATAAATCCTAAAATTGATTTAAATCTTTTAAAATTAATATAAAATAAACCGTAGCTCGGATGGAAAAACTTTGTACATGAAAGTTGCTCAGAACGACGAGACGAATCCGGATACGCAGGCCGTTCGTTCGCCACACATCCCTAACCTATCGAACTCGCAACTTTCCCCCTCCGGCTCCTCTGCCTGAAAACGCGAAACACTGGGGATACTTTTCCGGATGTTTCCCCCTTCCCCGGTATCACCTCTTACCGCGTTAGGGCACCCCTAGCACCGTTACTTGTCATGTCATGCATCTCTATGCATATGCTTGCATTATATTTATTGTTTCTCCCCCCTCTTCTCTCGCTAGACACCGAGACCGACGCCGCTGCTACCCAGTACGACTATGGAGTTGACGATCCCTCTCTCTTGCCAGAGCAACCAGGCAAGCCCCCCCTTTGATCACCAGATATCGCCTACTCTTCTCTATACTGCTTGCATTAGAGTAGTGTAGCATGTTACTGCTTCCCGTTAATCCTATCCTGATGCATAGCCTATCCTTGCTACTACTGTTGTTACCTTTACCTGCAATCCTAATGCTTAGTATAGGATGCTAGTTTATCATCAGTGGCCCTACATTCTTGTCCGTCTGCTGTGCTATACTATCGGGCCGTGATCACTCAGGAGGTGATCACGGGTATATACTATTTACTTTATACATGCTACATGTGGTGATTAAAGACGGGTCGGCTTGAGGAGCACCCGCGAGTGGATCTTTGAGGCGGAGCGACAGGGCAGGTTCCGACCACCTAGGAGAGAGGTGGGCCTGGCCCTGGTCGGCGTTCGCGGATACTTAACGCGCTTAACGAGATCTGGGTATTTGATCTGAGTTTGGCCATTTGGTCTATACGCACTAACCATCTACGCGGGAGTAGTTATGGGTATCCCGGCGTCGTGGTATCAGCCGAAGCCTTCGTGACGTCAGCGACTGAGTGGCGCGCGCCGGATTGGAACGTAAGCCTGCTCTTGTATTAAGGGGGCTAGTTCTGCTTCCGGCCGCGTTCGCAACGTGCAGGTGTGCTAAGGGCGATGGGCCCAGACCCCTGTGCGCTTAGGTTTAGACCGGCGTGCTGACCTCTCTGTTGTGCCTAGGTGGGGCTGCGACGTGTTGATCTTCCGAGGCCGGGCATGACCCAGGAAAGTGTGTCCGGCCAAATGGGATCAAGCGTGTTGGGGTATGTGGTGCACCCCTGCAGGGAAGTTAATCTATTCGAATAGCCGTGATCTTCAGTAACAGGACGACTTGGAGTTGTACCTTGACCTTATGACAACTAGAACCAGATACTTAATAAAACACACCCTTCCAAGTGCCAGATACAACCGGTGGTCGCTCTCTCACAGGGCGACGAGGGGGGGATCATCGGTTAGGATTATGCTACGTGATGATACTTGGAGGACTTCAGTCTACTCTCTTCTACATGCTGCAAGACGGAGGCTGCCAGAAGCGTAGTCTTCGAAAGGACTAGCTATCCCCCTCTTATTCCGGCATTCTGCAGTTCAGTCCACAAATGATAGCCTTATTCCAGTTGATACCAATGCATACATATGTAGTGTAGCTCCTTGCTTGCGAGTACTTTGGATGAGTACTCATGGTTGCTTTCTCCCTCTTTTCCCCCTATCCCTTCTACCTGGTTGTCGCAACCAGATGCTGGAGCCCAGGAGCCAGACGCCACCGTCGACGACGACTCCTACTACACCGGAGGTGCCTACTACTACGTGCTGCCCGCTGACGACGACCAGGAGTAGTTAGGAGGATCCCAGGCAGGAGGCCTGCGCCTCTTTTGATCTGTATCCCAGTTTGTGCTAGCCATCTTATGGCAACTTGTTTAACTTATGTCTGTACTCAGATATTGTTGCTTCCGCTGACTCGTCTATGATCGAGCTCTTGTATTCGAGCCCTCGAGGCCCCTGGCTTGTAATATGATGCTTCTATGACTTATTTTTATTTGTAGAGTTGTGTTGTGATATCTTCCCGTGAGTCCCTGATCTTGATCATACACGTTTGCGTGTATGATTAGTGTACGATTAAATCGGGGGCGTCACATTATATGTCTAGAGTTAAAGGTGAACTTAAACTTATTAGTAAACATGCTTCTATGGTTACCACTCAAGTAGAACAAGTACTTAAGGCTCAGAATGATTTGCTCAATGAATTAAATAATAATAAAAATGAAAATGTTGTTAGAGTTGTGACTGGAGGGGGTAAAATGACTCAGGAACCATTGTATCCTGAGGGCCACCCTAAGAGAATTGAGCAAGATTCTCAGAGAACTAATGTTTATGCACCTAGTTCTTCTAAGAAGAAGAAAAAGAAAAATGATAGGACTTTGCATGCTTCTAGTGAACCTATTGTTGACACACCCGAGAATCCCAATGATATTTCTATTTCTGATGCTGAAACACAATCTGGTAATGAACATGAACCTAGTGATAATGTTAATGATGATGTTCGTGTTGATGCTCAACCTAGCAATAATAATGATGTAGAGATTGAACCTGCTGTTGATCTTGATAACCCACAATCAAAGAATCAACGTTATGATAAGAGAGACTTTGCTGCTAGGAAGCATGGTAAAGAAAGAGAACCATGGGTTCAGAAACCCATGCATTTCCCTCCTAAACCATCCAAGAAAAAGGATGATGAGGATTTTGACCGCTTTGCTAAAATGATTAGACCTATCTTTTTGCGTATGCGTTTGACTGATATGCTTAAAATGAATCCTTATGCTAACTATATGAAAGATATTGTCACAAATAAAAGAAAGATACCGGAAGCTGAAATTTCCACCATGCTTGCTAATTATACTTTTAAAGATGGAATACCAAAGAAACTAGGAGATCCAGAAGTACCAACTATACCATGCTCCATTAAGAGAAACTATGTTAAAACTGCTTTATGTGATCTTGGAGCCGGTGTTAGTGTTACGCCTCTCTCTTTATATCTAGACTTGATTTGGATAAGTTGACACCTACTAAAATATCTTTGCAAATGGCTGATAAATCAACTGCTATACCTGTCGGTGTTTGTGAGGATGTGCCTGTTGTGGCTGCAAACGTTACTATTTTAACGGACTTTATTATTCTTGATATTCCCGAGGACGATAGTATGTCTATTATTCTTGGTAGACCCTTTCTGAATACTGCAGGGGCTGTTATGGATTGCAACAAAGGCAATGTCACTTTTCATGTTAATGGTAATGAGTATACGGTACACTTTTCGAGGAAACAACCTCAAGTCCATAGTATCAATTCTATTGGAAAAAATTCAACGATTATTATTGGAGGTTTTGAATTTCCTCTTCCTACTGTCAAGAAGAAATATGATATTCTTATTGTTGGGGATGTGCATATCCCCGTTGAGGTAACCTAGTGTTATTCGAAAATTCTCCGGTTTCATGTGATTCGGAATGAGTTTGTTAACAAGACTTGATCAACCTTATTAGTGGATTCCTTTTGATGAGCATGAGATGGATGAAGTTAGAAAACACAACTTTCTGTACCCTCTTTTTACTTTCTGTTATTTAGATTTAATAAAGCAAAAATAGTATTTTCTGTCTGTTTTCTGAATTATCCTTGCAATAAAAAATACCTCGAAAATAAAAGTTCTGCAAATGTCCCGAAAATGAAATATGATTTTTTGTAGAATATTTGGCACTGAGAACACACCAGAGGGGGCAACCACCTGGCCAACAGGGTGCAGGGCGTGCCCTACCCCCTGGGTGCGCCCCCTGCCTCGTGGGCCCCTCGTGCCCCCTCCACTTATTCCAGCACTCAGACACTTCTTCTTCCTCCAAAAAAATCACCACACAGCTCAAACTCGTGTTCTTGCTCGTTTTGCTGCCATTTTCGATCTCCTTGCTCAAAGCTCCATTCACAAAACTGCTTTGGGGGATTGTTCTTCGGTATGTGACTCCTCCAATGGTCCAATTAGTTTTTGTTCTAGTGCTTTATTTATTGCAAATTTTTGCTGCTTAGGTGACCCTGTTCTTGAG
This sequence comes from Triticum urartu, assembly GCF_003073215.2. Taxonomy (NCBI): domain Eukaryota; kingdom Viridiplantae; phylum Streptophyta; class Magnoliopsida; order Poales; family Poaceae; genus Triticum; species Triticum urartu. The sequence goes on from NC_053026.1 coordinate 406,518,468, forward strand.
CTTGCATGTCAAATTTATTTGGTCCCAAGTAGTTCTATTGCATGATATGGCCTCTAGGCACTTGTGGGAGTAGTTGCTATCAATCTTGTTGAGTTTGGTTCATTTTTATTTTAAGTTACTAAAATTTTCAGAAATTCTCAGAAAATGATGAAAAGATTTTTAGGGGCTCATCGAGCCGAAGCTCGAAGGATAAGCAAAGTGAAGAGAATAAGAAGCCCAAATATAATCTCCCTCGCACTGCGGAGGTTCGGCCGCGCGAATGGCCTTGTGATGAGTTCTTGAGAGCAGCCGGGATTTATGAAGACTTTTATTATTTGGTTGAGAATGCAGGCCTCCCCGAATTCCTCCACGACCAGCTCTAACAGTATCTCCTACTCACTAATATTTTTGTGCAAAATTTTCATTTCCATGCTAGGAGGTTGCCACCTTCTGTGGATTTTTATTTGTATGATGAGTATAAGGAGATGTCACTTTATGAATTTTGTGCGGTTTGCAAGTTGCCTTTTGAGGGCAGCATAGAGGAACCACATTGTAATGATGTGGAAGGGTTTATTGATATGATTGTTGTAGGGGAAACGAGGAAAGTTTCCAATGCAAGAATTACCAGCATACATTTTCCTGTTCTACGTTGTTTTGCAATATTTGCAAGTAGATGCTTGATTGGTCGTGGGAACAGTGGAAACCTTAGTGCCCCTGATATTGTTATTTTGCGCCAAGCCTTGTTTCGTGATGCTACTTTCAGTTTAGGCGCTATTGTTGCTAAACGGTTAAATCTGAATTGTACGAAGGGTCCCATCTTTGGAGGCGTCTTTGCTTCGCGCCTTGCTGCACACTTTAACATACCTATTAGGCATTATGAGAAAGAAGAAAAGTTGTTGCCTCCTATTTTTCTAGATTATAAGAGTATGGTAGCACATGATTTTATTGTTAAGAATAAGAAGAAGATGCTTAAATATAGATTGATATTTGATAAAAATTACTTTGAGATTATTACCTTGCCTCCTCCCTCTTTGTTTAACATATTTTCAGGCACGTACCTCATTTTGCCGGAGGCCATTTATTCATACCGAAGCGTGACACCAGCTCCAGAGCCTGAGCTGGAGCCACCCGTTGACCCTTATCGACAGTCTGTTTATCAGTGGAATCCGGAGGAGATCGCCAACCAGTGGCACCCAGAGGATACTCCTCCGTACACTGGAGAGGGCGGTTTTGAGCCGTGGCCATAGACCAACTTAGGCCAAAAGCCTAAGCTCGGGGGAGTACGTATTTCTCACTGATATTACATTCATGTTCACACACTCAAGCCGGTTGTCGGTGCTCATACTTTTTCATTGTATCATTCATGCTAGTTTATTTTCTGTTTTAAGCTTTCTTCTTGTGTGTTTGAAAAACCTTAAGAAAAACAAAAAAATTACTTGTAGTTTTTAGCTAGTTTACTTTCCATGTATGTAGTAGTAGTAATTAAAAAGAAAACCCAAAAAAGATTTCTCGTTCTTCTTTTGTCTGTTGGGAGCTTTCCCGTGTAAATAGTTTTGTTTCTTTTCTTTTCTTTGCGGGTCGAGAGGAGAAGACCATGATGAAAATGTTGAGTGGCTCTCATATGCATTATTCTTGATCTAACAAAGAGCCCATATTACCTTGTCTTCTCCCTTGTATTGAATGCTTGCAGATTCCAGCTTAGTCCAATGCACATGCACTATTATTATTATCCACACTATTTGGTCGTGCAAGTGAAAGGCAATAATGACGATATATGATGGACTGATTGAGATGAGAAAAGCTGGTATGAACTCGGCCTATCTTGTTTTTGTAAATATGATTAGTTCATCGTTCCCCATTCAACCTATTATGAATGAAACATGTTTGCAATGACAATTAGAGATTATAGTTGCTCATGCCATGCTTAAGTAGCTAGGAGTTTATAATGGTTTACCTTGCGTGCCAACATGCTATTAAAATGGTTGTGATGTGGTATGATAGGGTGGTATCCTCCTTTGAACGATTCGAGTGGCTTGACTTGGCACATATTCACGCATGTAGTTGAAACAAAATCAACATAGCCTCCACGATATTTATGTTCATGGTGAATTATATCCTACTCATGCTTGCATTCAGTGTTGATTAATTTTAATGCATGTTCATGACGTTGTCGCTCTCTAGCTGGTCGCTTCCTAGTCTCTTTCTAGCCTTCACTTGTACTAAGCGGGAATACTGCTTGTGCATCCAACTCCATAAACCCCGTAAGTTATTCCATATGAGTCCACCATACCTTCCTATATGCGGTATCTACCTGCCGTTCCAAGTAAATTTGTATGTGCCAAACTCTAAACCTTCAAATGAAATTCTGTTTTGTATGCTCGAGTAGCTCATGTATCAACTAGGGCTGTCTATATCTTCCATGCTAGGCGGGTTATTCTCAAGAGGAGTGGACTCTGCTCCTCATTCATGAGAAAATGGCTGGTAACCGGGATGCCCAGTCCCATGCTCAAATCAAATCAAAATAATTGCAAACAAAAGTCCCCTAGGATTGTTGTTAGTTGGAGGCACCCGTTGTTTCAGACAAGCCATGGATTGATGTTTGTTGGTGGTAGGGGGGATATAAACTTTACCATTCTGCTTGGGAACCACCTATAATGTGTGTAGCATGGAAGATATCGAGATCTCTCGGTTGTTATGTTGACAATGAAAGTATACCGCTCAAAATATTATTTATCTCTATTTCAAAACCGAGCTCTGGCACCTCTACAAATCCCTGCTTCCCTCTGCGAAGGGCCTATCTATTTACTTTTATGTTGAGTCATCATCCTCTTATTAAAAAGCACCAGTTGGAGAGCACCGCTGTCATTTGCATGTATTATTATTAGTTTACATTGAGTATGACTGTGACTGGATCTCTTTTACCATGAATTGCAATTTCCAGTCAGCCCTTGATCTTCAGAGGTGCTCTGCATTTATGTTTTGCGGTCTCAGAAAGGGCTATCAAGATACCATCTTGTTATATCATATTATGATTGTTTTGAGAAAGTGTTGTCATCCGAGATTTACTATTATTGCTCGCTAATTGATTATGTCATTGATATGAGTAAACATGAGACCTAAATGTTATTTTGAATATGGTTAGTTCATAATCTTTGATGAAAACTTGAATGCTGGCTTTACATATTTACAACAACAAGAGCAAACAGAGTTTGTAAAAGTTTTTCTTTATCACTTTTAGTATACCAACTGAATTGTTTGAGGACAAGCAAAGGTTTAAGCTTGGGGGAGTTGATATGTCACCATCGTATCTACTTTTCCAAACAGTTTTGCCCTTGTTTTGGACTCTAACTTGCATGTTTTGAATGGAACTAGCCCGGACTATGCTGTTTTCAGCAGAATTGCCATGGTGTTATTTTTGTGTAGAAATAAAGGTTCTTAGAATGACCTGAAAATCAACGGAGAATATTTTTGGAATATATAAAAAATACTGGCGAAAGAATCAAGGCCAGGGGCCCACACCCTGTCCACGAGGGTGTGGGGTGCGCCCCCTACTTTGTGGGCCCCCTGGTGCTCCACCGACCGCAACTCCAACTCTATATATTCACGTTCGGGGAGAAAAAAATCAGAGAGAAGGATTCATCGCATTTTACGATATGGAGCCGCCGCCAAGCCCTAATCTCTCTCGGGAGGGCTAATATGGAGTCCGTTCGGGGCTCCGGAGAGGGAAATCCATCGTCATCGTCATCATCAACCTTCCTCCATCACCAATTTCATGATGCTCACCGCCGTGCGTGAGTAATTCCATCGCAGGCTTGCTGGACGGTGATGGGTTGGATGAGATTTATCATGTAATCGAGTTAGTTTTGTTAGGGTTTGATCCCTAGTATCCATTATGTTCTGAGATTGATGTTGCTATGACTTTGCTATGCTTAATGCTTGTCACTAGGGCCCGAGTGCCATGATTTCAGATCAGAACCTATTATGTTTTCATGAATATATGTGAGTTCTTGATCCTATCTTGCAAGTCAATAGTCACATATTATGTGTTATGATCCGTTAACCCCGAAGTGACAATAATCGGGATACTTACCGGTGATATGACCGTAGTTTGAGGAGTTCATGTATTCACTCAGTGTTAATGCTTTGTTCCGGTACTCTATTAAAAGGAGGCCTTAATATCCCTTAGTTTCCAATAGGACCCCGCTGCCACGAGAGGGTAGGACAAAAGATGTCATGCAAGTTCTTTTCCATAAGCACGTATGACTATATTCAGAATACATGCCTACATTACATTGATGAACTGGAGCTAGTTCTGTGTCACCCTATGTTATAACTATTGCATGAGGAATCGCATCTGACATAATTATCCATCGCTGATCCATTGCCTACGAGCTTTTCACATGCTGATCTTTGCTTAGTTACTTTACCATTGCCACTGTTACAATCACTACAAAACCAATACTGTTACTTTTGCCACCGTTACCGTTACTTCCATATTACTTTGCTACTAAATACTTTGCTGCAGATATTAAGTCTTTCAGGTGTGGTTGACTTGACAACTCAACTGTTAATACTTGAGAATATTCTTTGGCTCCCTATGTGTCGAATCAATAAATTTGGGTTGAATACTCTACCCTTGAAAACTGTTGCGATCCCCTATACTTGTGGGTTATCAAACTACTTTCCAATTCAGGAGAAGGTACAATTACCTCATCAAGTTCTACTTTCCTCCCACTCACTTCTTTTCAGAGAAACTCCTTCTCTAGAAATGATCCATTCTTTAGCAACGAATATCTTGCCTTTGGATCTGTGATAGAAGGTGTACCCAACAGTTTCTTTTGGGTATCTTATGAAGACACATTTCTCTGATTTGGGTTCGAGCTTATCAGGTTGAAGCTTTTTCACATAAGCATCGCAGCCCCAAACTTTAAGAAACGATAGCTTAGGTTTCTTGCTAAACCACAGTTCATATGGTGTCGTCTCAACGGATTTAGATTGTGCCCTATTTAACGTGAATGCAGCTGTCTCTACTGCATAACCTCAAAACGATAGTGGTAAATCGGTAAGAGACATCATAGATCGCACCATATCTAATAAAGTACGGTTACGACGTTCGGACACACCATTATGCTATGGTGTTCCAGGTGGCGTGAGTTGTGAAACTATTCGACATTGTTTCAACTGAAGGCCAAACTCGTAACTCAAATATTTCGTCTCCGCGATCAGATCGTAGAAACTTTATTATCTTGTTACGATGATTCTCCACTTCACTCTGAAATTCTTTGAACTTTTCAAACGGTTCAGACTTGTGTTTCATTAAGTAGACATACTCATATCTACTCAAATCATCTGTGAAGGTCAGAAAATAACGATACCCGCCACGAGCCTCAACACTCATTGGATCGCATACATCAGTATGTATTATTTCTAATAAGTCGGTTGCTCGCTCCATTGTTCCGGAGAACAGAGTCTTAGTCATCTTGCTCATGAGGCATGGTTCATAAGCATCAAGTGATTCATAATCAAGTGATTCCAAAAGCCCATCAGCATGGAGTTTCTTCATGCGCTTTACACCAATATGACCTAAACGGCAGTGCCAAAAATAAGTTGTACTATTGATACATCTCCAATGTATCTATAATTTTTGATTGTTCCATGCTAGTATATTATCTGTTTTGGATGATAATGGGCTTTATTTTACACTTTTATATTATTTTTGGGACTAATCTATTAACTGGAGGCCTAGCCCAAATTGCTGTTTTTTTGCCTATTTCAGTGTTTCATAGAAAAGGAATATCAAACGGAGTCCAAACGGAATGAAACCTTCGGAAACGTGATTTTTGAAACAAACGTGATCCAGAGGACTTGGAGTGGACGTCAAGCAATCAACGAGGCGGCCACGAGGCAGGGGGCGCGCCTACCCCCCTGGGTGCGCCCTCCACCCTCGTGGGCCCCTCGTTGCTCCACCGACCTACTTCTTCCTCCTATATATATCCATGTACCCCGCAAACATCTAGGAGCACCACGAAACCCTATTTCCACCACGGCAACCTTCTGTACCCAAGAGATCCCATCTTGGGGCCTTTTCCGAAGCTCCGCCGGAGGGGGCATTGATCACGGAGGGCCTCTACATCAACTCCATGGCCCCTCCGATGATGTGTGAGTAGTTTACTTCAGACCTTCGGGTCCATAGCTAGTAGCTAGATGGCTTCCTCTCTCTTTGGATCTCAATACAAAGTTATCCTCGATTCTCTTGGAGATCTATTCGATGTAACTCTTCCTTTTTCGGTGTGTTTGTCGAGATCCGATGAATTGTGGGTTTATGATCAAGTTTATCTATGAACAATATTTGAATCTTCTCTGAATTCTTTTATGTATGATTGGTTTATCTTTGCAAGTCTCTTCGAATTATCAATTTGGTTTGGCCTACTAGATTGATCTTTCTTGCAATGGGAGAAGTGCTTAGCTTTGGGTTCAATCTTGCGGTGCTCGATCCCAGTGACAGAAAGGGAAACGACACGTATTGTATTGTTGCCATCGAGGATAAAAAGATGGGGTTTACATCATATTGCATGAGTTTATCCCTCTACATCATGTCATCTTGCTTAAGGCGTTACTCTGTTCTTATGAACTTAATACTCTAGATGCATCACTACTAGGAAAAGGGCTAAAGATGAAATTGACACTAATGGCGCGCCAGAGAAGTGGTGCGCCACTACTATTTACTAATGGCGCACCACGTGAAGATACGCTATTAGTGTGTAAGACACTAATGGCGCACCAGGCACAAGGTGCGCCACTAGTAACAAAATGTTTTTTTTCATTTTTTCAAACATACTAATGGCGCACCAACCGTTGAGTGCGCTGATGAAGACATGTACCTAGGGTAGGGACACGGACCTGACCGAAGAGTCCTACTCTAGGACACCCCTGGGAGAAATCACCTTTCAATCGACTTGAAGGCATCCCACTCGACAGGTTCAAGACACTCGACCAAGAAGCTATCACTCGACCATGAAGCCAACCACTCGACCGCCGGGAGATCTATAGTCACTCCGCAGGCAAACGGTCAGCTGTTAAGTAGTCTTTATGGTCATTATAGCTCTTTATTAGGGGCGTTACCAGTAACACCCGACCTTAAATGTACTTTAAAACCCCGCATTACTGAGGGCAGGAGGGGGCCGGCGAACTCTATATAAGCCACCCCCCTCCTCAGTAGGGAGGGTTCGCACCCCTGTAATCTACACACGCATAATCCAGTCGACCGCCTCCGGGCTCCGAGACGTAGGGCTATTACTTCCTCCGAGAAGGGCCTGAACTCGTAAACCTCGCGTGTAACAACTTCCCAATAGCTAGGATCTAGCCTCTCCATACTCACCCCCCTACATCACTGTCAGAGTTAGAACCACGACAGTTGGCGCCCACCTTGGGGCAGGAATCTTAGCGCTTAGTTGGAGAAGTTGTGATTTTTCTCGATCCCTTTGATCATGTTTTCTTGCGGAGTTTTGGTGGAGGACCGCGAGATCCGTCTCGGCGCGCTCACCTTCATCGTCGACGACTCCGCCTGGCTTCAGGAGGCACCGCTCGACATCGACGCGCTCCCCGCCCGCGGTGCGACACATTTCCGCGCATGCGTTTGTGGCGTCCTCCTGCGGCAACCGTCGACCCAATATGGGTCGGACCCCGTATCGTCTCCCCGCCCTGTCTCCCACCAGCGCAAGCGCTCCGGTCGGTCAAGACTTCAGCGGTGGGTGAGGCACGCCGTGGCCCGCCAATCGGCGGCCCCGCAAGTCGCAGCCATCGAGCCCGTCGAATCCCTCTACGGCCTGTTTGACCTGTCGACTGGCTCCGTGGAGACCGCATCCGAGTGCGACAGCAGCGATCCAGCGGCTGAGGTTCTGGCGGTCGATGGAACACACAGTCCTCCCGGTTTCCCTCGCACCGATGGAGGCGTGGGTGGGGGCGATCCGTCGCATCCCCACGATGAGTATCTCCCCGAACCTCTCACATCATTGCAGCGAGAGGAGCTTCGCCGCCGGAACATGGACGCGCTCCGCACTCCTATCGTCGGAGACACCCCCGAGGCTCGGGCCTTGGAGGACGCGCGTTTGGCCAACTTGGCCGAGCGCACTCGACTGGAGAATCTCCAGCGAGCACTCGACGAGCAAGCGCGTCAGCGGGCTCCCGAGTCTAGTCGACGCCAGCTCTTCCCGCCGACGCAGGTATATCGAACCCCAGTTCAGAATCTGGCCGCCGCGGCCCGTATAGCGGAATCGATTCAGCCCTCCCAGTCGGAGGCTGGCAGGGGCTTGTTACAGATCAGAGCATTGCTCCGGGCGGCGGGAGACCAGAATTCCGCTGTCTCACAGTCGCGGAATAGGATCCACAGTCGGTCTGTCGCAACAGATACAGTCGAGTCAGCTCACAGCCCGAGATCGCCCCCGAGGCGTGAGGGACGTGGTGGCCAGCATGATCAGTACAGGAGGAATGAGCAGTATGATCACCGATTCGACCGTGATGATCGACGTCGAGTGCCAACCCCTCCCCCGAGGAGTGGGTCATATGCGCCTCGACGGCAAGATGACAGACGCCCTCATAGTGTTGGGCAGAGGATTCCAGTCGACCCCAGAGACCCAGGCTTTGATGCGAGATCCATCCTCATTCAAGGTTTGGTTGACAGGAACAGAGCTCATCGAGAAGGCCACAACAGAGATGTGCCTGCCAGCAGCAGAGTACGTGCTTCAGGGCCAGAGTGTTTCAGTCGA